>NC_057797.1:9179847-9279040 GCF_018294505.1 Triticum aestivum
AATGATACAAACGGATCTGAAGTTGTCAGATTCGATAGGACGAAGTCGTAAACCACAAGCAAGACATGTACTTACACCGGAATGCCATTGGTGTAAAAGTTAAAAGTACGAAATAGATTATTGACTCTAGTGCAAGTGGGAGACTGTTGGAAATATGCCATAGAGGCAATAATATTTGCATTATTATATTTCCCTATTCATAGTTAAGATTTTATATTTCATGCTATAATTGCTATGATGCTATAATATGTGATTCAGTGAAAAATTCATAGGCACGTGTGCAATGATAAACGATAAACAATAGGTTCCCAGTCTCGCCTCTAAGACTGGCTCAAGTGTTGTTGTTAATCATGTTTTTCGGATCAAAGGATATCGGTAAGTGTAGTAATAGTCCTAAAACAACATTTAGGGGATGACATTAGAAGAACGATCATATTGAATCGACCCAATTCTTGTTTGTTATACTTTGTGATTACATCGTCTGAAATCATCTGTTACAACACAGAGTGTTAGCATGTGCTTTAATTCCTCTGGCCATGAGAGTGTCTCGATCACTTCCTACCGGACGGTGGGCTTTGGGGTTGCTCAAACATCATCTGTAACAAGGTGATCATAACGACTACTTTCAGGTACACCGGGAAGTTTGACAAGTGACCGGATAGCTCGAGGGTGGGATTTGCTCCTCCGGCGATAGAGAGATATTCTTAGGGATCCCTCGGTGTGACTGCATCCATCATCGTCTGGTTAGACAGTGGTGACTATGTCACGGGGATGCCTGAACACGTCAACGAGAAACAAGAACAAACTGGTAACGGGAGCAACAATATAGTGAGCATGGTGACGACTCAGGAGGATACCGATGCACACCGAGTTTTGTAAAGTATCACGGAACAAAGGGAACGTCACATGATAACCAAAGGTTCACTCGAATATCATTCGTGTAATCATAGGGACCGATATGGATGTCCAGGGTTCCGCTATCGGTCATTGAACGAAGGGGTTTCATTCATGTCTCTGATTTACCGAACCTACGGGGTCACAAGTTTAAGGTAATCATGATCTGTTGAGTGTTAGTAGGATGGGAGTGATGAGAATATATATGTGAAATTGTTTCATTAATATTCAGAATAGTTTCGAGAGGTTCCACAAGCGTTCCGGGGTCACAGGAAGGGTTTCAGTGAATGTCGAGTAATACCGGGTATTCCCGATTAATTATATATAGGTGAAAAATGTTTTCGGGGATGTTAAATTAAATATCAATGGGCCTTAAAAGACCAAGAGGTGAAAGTCAAATGGGGCCACGAAGTGAAACATAGCCCTTATTTTTTTGACAGCCAATGAAAGTTGAGGCTGGTTAGACTAGTATAAGTAGCAAAGGGCTCACTGATCCAGGGTGTGTTCTATATATTTCACGGTGGAGGAGTTGTCCATCAAGTGTGCATTCATCACGTTCATTCAAACATGATCT
This sequence comes from Triticum aestivum, assembly GCF_018294505.1. NCBI lineage: Eukaryota > Viridiplantae > Streptophyta > Magnoliopsida > Poales > Poaceae > Triticum > Triticum aestivum. Next base: position 9,181,316 of record NC_057797.1, read on the forward strand.
AGTGGTCCAGGATGGTTCGGAGCATTGTATTACAAGAAAGACGGTATCCCTTGATATGTTCTCATCTGGTGTGTGCTCGTGAGGAGGTGGATGGGCAGTACCGCTTGCTCATTCCACCACCAATGGTCCAATTCTTTTCACCCGATTAAGGAGAATCATGGTCTCGATGATCATAAGCCCCAAAAGAATTTGATCTGTTTCTTTAGAATAGCGAGAATCAAACCAAAATTGGTAGTGCAATTGAGAAGCAACAATCTGGGTCGATTCCGTCGGTTAGAGCATCTCTAGTAGACTCCTTATATCGCGGACCTTAAAAGTGTGTTTACAGTTCGCGGCATGCCCCGGATACGGGCCGAAAACAGCCGCGGCAGAACATAAACTTTAAATGAACCAGTAAATTTTGAAATCAAAACTTCGCGTGAGAAATCGAACTACTCCAGTAGAACTACTAGCGTTCATAGTTACTTGATCATCATACAAAAGTCATACATAGTCGATATTTTACAAACTAGATCGGAGGAGCAACGGCCGCCCTAACCCTAATGCCAAAATTTGGCTCACCGGAGCCATCCAGGTGCGGCGGCGATGCTGTGGCGGTGGATGAGCTCAGTCCTTATCGTCGTAGCCGAGGTCGATTTAGATGTCGTCCTGCGCCTTGGCTTCGCAGTGCCATACTACCAAGTTGTCCTTGAACTCCTGCACCTTCATGAGCCCCTGTTTTTATCGAGGTCGGTGTCCCATCGACGGCGCTGCTCCACCTCCTCCTCCTCCCCCCGCACACTACGTGCGAGGATGGCGGCCTCGAAGGCGTCCGCCTTTGTCCCACCGCTCCGGCTCCCTCTTCACCGCGCGGAGCGGCAGGAGCTCCTCCGGCTCTTTTTGCACTGGCATGAGCATCGTACGGGAGCTCGACGCACCTGCGAAGGAGTTGCCTATGCCGGAGGACAGAAGCGCCCGGTCCTACTCCTCCGTTTCATAACAGAGGAGCAACGGCGATGGCTGAAGGCCTCGGTCGAGGTACCTCCGGGCACTCCGTTTCCTCGCGGCGTCAGCGACGACGCAACACTTCCGATCGGGGTCATCGCCACCGCCGGCGCCGCGGCCCGAGGACCACGTCCTACGCCACATGGTGGAGTTGGGCGGCGGATTGGAGCCGGCGGCGGCGAGAAATTGAGAGGGGAGAGAAGGGATTGCAGCAGCGCGGGGATAGGGTTCGGCCTGTATATCGGCCACGAACGCTTAGTTATATTGCGCGAGGGGGGCTGTTTTCGGGCCAATTTACGGGCCGGAGCGACTATAAAGGCTCTGGTCTGACCAAAAAAGGTCAAACCCGTAGAGTCACCGGAATTATACGAGGGGCGCGGTTAAGAGCATCTCCAGTTCTTCGGCCCCCCAGGGCGCCGAAAAAGAGCGGCCTGGGGGCGAACTGGCACTACATTTGCCCCTGTGGGTGACTCCATTCCCAGTCGTCGGCCCACAGGTCGCCGCGGGTTCGGCGATATTCCGTTCAAATTTTTGCAAACTCGACGATTTTTGCACGAACTCGGCGATACTTCATTGAAATTTGTACAAAAAATAAAAAAGACATGCAAACTACGCCTAAACTACGCCAAACTAATAAAAGCCTAGCCACCGCCGTCGCCGCCGCCATCGTCTACATGCCGAGAAGCCTGTAGAAGCGGGTGTAGTCATCGCCGTCGCCGTCGTCATCATCGTCGCGCGCCTCGCCTGCGCCGCCGCCGTCCCTGCTGCAGCCCTGGCCAGGGTCGCCGACATGCGGCGGGGCGCTGGACGGCCCGGCCTCATCCTCCTCGTCGTTGTCGAGGATGATGATGCCGCCCTCCTCGCGGCCGCGACAATGGGCCTGGAGCTCCAGGTACGCCCGGCGTTGGTGGTGCACCTGCTCGCGGACGTAGTCCTCCTTCGCCCACTTGAGGGCGAACGCGTCGTCGGGGGCCATGATAATCCATAAGTATAGGTGATCGCAATAGTTTTCGAGGGTAGAGTATTCAACCCAAATTTATTGATTCGACACAAGGGAAGCCAAAGAATATTCTCAAGTATTAGCAGTTGAGTTGTCAATTCAACCACACCTGGATAACTTAATATCTGCAGCAAAGTATTTAGTAGCAAAGTAATATGGAAGTAACGGTAACGATAGCTAAAGTAATATTTTTGGGTTTTGTAGTGATTGTAACAGTAGCAACGGAAAAGTAAATAAGCAAAGAACAATATGTGAAAAGCTCGTAGGCATTGGATCGGTGATGGAGAATTATGACGGGTGTGGTTCATCATGTAACAGTCATAACATAGGGTGACACAGAACTAGCTCCAATTCATCAATGTAATGTAGGCATGTATTCCGAATATAGTCATATGTGCTTATGAAAAAGAACTTGCATGACATCTTTTGTCCTACCCTTCCATGGCAGCGGGGTCCTAATGGAAACTAAGGGATATTAAGGCCTCCTTTTAATAGAGTACCGGACCAAAGCATTAACACATAGTGAATACATGAACTCTTCAAACTACGGTCATCACCGGGAGTGGTCCCGATTATTATCACTTCGGGGTTGCCGGATCATAAAACATAGTAGGTGACTATAGACTTGCAAGATAGGATCAAGAACTCACATATATTCATGAAAACATAATCGGTTCAGATCTGAAATCATGGCACTTGGGCCCTAGTGACAAGCATTAAGCATAGCAAAGTCATAGCAACATCAATCTCAGAAAATAGTGGATACTAGGGATCAAACCCTAACAAAACTAACTTGATTACATGATAAATCTCATCCAACCCATCACCGTCCAGCAAGCCTACGATGGAATTAATCACGCACGGCATTGAGCATCATGAAATTGGTGATGGAGGATGGTTGATGATGACGATGGCGACGGATTCCCCTCTCCGGAGCCCCGAACGGACTCCAGATCAGCCATCCCGAGAGAGTTTAGGGCTTGGCGGCGGCTCCGTATCGTAAAATGTGATGAATCCTTCTCTCAAATTTTTTCTCCCCGAACACGAATATATGGAGTTGGAGTTGAGGTCGGTGGAGCTCCATGGGGCTCACAAGGCAGGGGGCGCGCCTAGGGGGGCAGGCGCGCCCACCACCCTCGTGAAAAGGGTGTGGGCCCCTGGCCTTGATTCTTTCGCCAGTATTTTTTATTATTTCCAAAAATAATTTCCGTGAAGTTTCAGGTCATTCCGAGAACTTTTGTTTCTGCACATAAATAACACCATGGCAATTCTGCTGAAAACAACGTCAGTCCGGGTTAGTTTCATTCAAATCATGAAAGTTAGAGTCCAAAACAAGGGAAAAAGTGTTTGGAAAAGTAGATACGATGGAGACGTATCAACTCCCCCAAGCTTAAACCTTTGCTTGTCCTCAAGCAATTCAGTCGATAAACTGAAAGTGATAAAGAAAAAACTTTTACAAACTCTGTTTACTCTTGTTGTTGTAAATATGTAAAGCCAGCATTCAAGTTTTCAGCAAAGATTATGAACTAACCGTATTCATCATAACACTTAGGTCTCATGTTTACTCATGTCAATGGCATAATCAACTAGCGAGCAATAATAATAAATCTCGGATGACAACACTTTCTCAAAACAATCATGATATGATATAACAAGATGGTATCTCGCTAGCCCTTTCTGAGACCGCAAAACATAAATGCAAAGCACCTTTAAAGATCAAGGACTAACTAAACATTGTAATTCATGGTAAAAGAGATCCAGTCATAGTCATACCCAATATAATTAACAATAATGAATGCAAATGACAACGGTGCTCTCCAGCTGGTGCTTTTTAATAAGAGGGTGACGACTCGACATAAAAGTAAATAGATAGGCCCTTCGCAGAGGGAAGCAGGGATTTGTAGAGGTGCCAGAGCTCGATTTTAAAGGAGAGATAAATAATATTTTGAGTGGCATACTTTCATTGTCAACATAACAACCGAGAGATGGCGATATCTTCCATGCTACACACATTATAGGCGGTTCCCAAACAGAATGGTAAAGTTTATACTCCCCCTCCACCAACAAGCATCAATCCATGGCTTGCTCAAAACAACGAGTGCCTCCAACTAACAAGAGTCCCGGGGGAGTTTTGTTTGCAATTATTTTTATTTGATTTGCATAAAGCATGGGACTGGGCATCGTGGTGACTAGCCATTTCCTCGTGAGTGAGGAGCGGAGTCCACTCCTCTTGAGAATAACCCGCCTAATAGGGAAGATACAGACAGACCTAGTTGATACATGAGCTATTCGAGCATACAAAACAGAATTTCATTTGAAGGTTTAGAGTTTGGCACATAGTACAAATTTACTTGGAACGGAAGGTAGATACCGCATATAGGAAGGTATAGTGGACTCATATGGCATAACTTTGGGGTTTAAGGGATTGGATGCACAAGCAGTATTCCCGCTTAGTACAAGTGAAGGCTAGAAAAAGACTGGGAACCGACCAACTAGAGAGCGACAACAGTCATGAACATGCATTAAAATTAATGAACATTGAGTGCAAGTATGAGTAGGATATAATCCACCATGAACATAAATATCATGAAGGCTATGTTGATTTTGTTTCAACTACATGCGTGAACATGTGCCAAGTCAAGTCACTCGAATCATTCAAAGAAGGATACCACCCTATCATACCACATCACAACCATTTTAATAGCATGTTGGCACGCAAGGTAAACCATTATAAACTCCTAGCTAATTAAGCATGGCATAAGCAACTATAATCTCTAATTGTCATTGCAAACATGTTTATTCATAATAGGCTGAATCAGGAATGACGAACTAATCATATTTACAAAAACAAGAGAGGTCGAGTTCATACCACCTTCTCTCATCTCAATCATTTGATCATATATCGTCATTATTGCCTTTCACATGCACGACCGAACAACGTGAATAATAATAATAATGCACATGCATTGGACTAAGCTGGAATCTGCAGGCATTCAATACAAAGGAGAAGACAAGATAATATGGGCTCTTGGTTAAATCAACAATAATGCATATAAGAGCCACTTCAACATTTTAATCATGGTCCTCTCCTCTCGACCCCCAAAGAAAAGAAAAGAAATAAAACTATTTACACGGAAAAGCTCCCAACAAGCAAAAGAAGAACGGGAAATCTTTTTGGATTTTCATTTAACTATTACTACTACAGCATGAAAATAAGCTAGCCAAAAGCTACAACTAATTCTTTTTTAGTTTTTCTTAAGGTTTATCAAACACACAAGAAGAAAGCAAGAAAAGGAAAATAAACTAGCATGGATATTACAGTGAAAACTATGAGCACCGACAACTAGCAATGAGTGTGTGCACATGAATGTAATGTCAGTGAGAAATACGTACTCCCCCAAGCTTAGGCTTTTGGCCTAAGTTGGTCTATTGCCACGGCTGGCTTGGCGGATATCCATAGTTGTAGTTGGGGTCGTACTGTGAAGAAGCCTCAGATTGCCACTGGTTGGCAATTACCTCCGGATCCCACTGGTAATCAAACTGTCGTGGAGGATCAAATTGTGGTTCCGACTCTGGCTCTAGCTCTGTAGGGTTCCGGTAAGCCTGGATGGCCGCCAGTGGAACGAGATACTAGCCTGCAGATAAATCAAACAAGGAAGGAGCAGGCAAGGTAATAGTCTCAGGGTGATTCTTATCAAATAACAGTTTGTATTTAAGCGACCTTTCCCTATTCTTAACAATAAAATCATGCGCTATCATAATCTTGTAATCTAGATAAACAGAAGGCAACAAGTTTTCTTCTTTCTCATAATGCCTAATAGGTATGTTATAGTATGCAGCGAGGTGTGAGGCGAAGATGCCTCCCAAGATGGGGCCCTTATTATGGTTAAGATTTAACCCTTTGCAACAATAGCACCCATACTAAATGTGTCATCACGAAACAAGGCATGGCACAAAATAATAATATCAGGGACACTCAGGTTTCCACAGTTACCGCGACCAATTAAGCATCTACTAGCAAATATAGCAAAGTAACGTAGAACAGGAAACTGTATGCTAGTGATTCGTACGTCGGAAACCTTCCTCGTTTCCCCTACAGCAATTGTATCAATAAACCCCTCCACATCGTTACGATGTGGTTCCTCTATGAAACCCGGAAAAGGTAACTTGCAAACCTCACAGAATTCACGAAGGGTCATCTCCTTATACCCATCATATAAATAAAAATCCACTGTAGGTGGTGACCTCCTAGAATGGAAATGAAAATTTTCCACAAAGGTATTGATGAGTAAGAGATACTGTTCACATTGGTCGCGGAGGAAATCGACGAGGCCTGCATTCTCAGCCAACTCATAAAAATCATCATAAATCCCGGCTGTTCTCAAGAAATCATCGCAAGGCCATTCACGCGGCCGAACCTCCGCGGTACGAGGCAGACTATATTTGGGCCTCTCTTCTTCTTCACTTTGCTTATCCTTCGAGCTTCGGCTCGAAGAGCCCCTAAAAAATCTCTTCATCATTTCGTGAAAATTTCTGAAATTTTTAGTAACTTCAAATAAAAGTGAACCAAGCTCTACAAAATTGATAGCAACTACTCCTACAAGTGCCTAGAGCCTATATCATGCATTAGAACTACTTGGAACCATATAAATTTGACATGCAAGCTCAAGAACATGGTCACCTAGGAAACACAAATTTGCAATGAATAAAGCACTAGAACAAAAACTAATTGGACCACTGGAGGAGTGACATACCAAGGAACAATCCCCCAAAGCAGTTTTGTGAGAAGTGCTTTCAGCAAGGAGATCGAAAATTGCAGCAAAATTAGCTAGAACTCGTGCTTGAGCCGGTTGGTGATTTTTTTGGAAGGAAGAAGGAGTGTGTGGTTGCTGGAATAAGTGGAGGGGAGCCACCATGGGTCCACGAGGCAGGGGGCGCGCCCAGGGGGGTGGGCACGCCCTGGACCCTCGTGGCCATGCGCTTGCTCCCCTTGTTGTGTTCTCAGTGCCAGATATTCTCAAATGTTCTAGAAAAAATCATATTTCATTTTCGGGACATTTGGAGAACTTTTATTTTTGGGGTATTTTTTATTGCATGGATAATTCAGAAAACAGACATAAAATACTAATTTTACTTTATTTAATCTAAATAACAGAAAGTAAAAGGAGGGTACAGAAGGTTGTGCCTTCTAACTTCATCCATCTCATGCTCATCAAAAGGAATCCACTAACAAGGTTGATCAGGTCTTGTTAACAAACTCATTCCGAATAGCATGAAACCAGAGAAATTTCGAATAATACTATGTTACCTCAACGGGGATATGCACATCCCCAATAATAAGAATATCATATCTCTTCTTGACAGTAGGTAGAGGAAATTCAAAACCTCCAAAAATAATCGATGAAAATTTTCCAATAGAATTGATACTGTGGACTTGAGGTTGTTTCCTCGGAAAGTGTACCGTATGCTCATTACCATTAACATGAAAAGTGGCATTTCCTTTGTTGCAATCAATAACAGCCCCTGCAATATTCAAAAAGGGTCTTCCAAGAATAATAGACACACTATCGTCCTTGGGAATATCAAGAATAACAAAGTCCGTTAAAATAGTAACGTTTGCAACCACAACAGTCACATCCTCACAAATACCGACAGGTATAACAGTTGATTTATCAGCCATTTGCAAAGATATTTCAGTAGGTGTCAACCTATTCAAATCAAGTCTACGATATAAAAAGAGAGGCATAACACTAACACCGGCTCCAAGATCACATAAAGCAGTTCTAACATAATTTCTTTTAATGGAGCAAGGTATAGTGGGTACTCCTGGATCTCCTAACTTCTTTGGTATTCCAACCTTAAAAGTGTAATTAGAAAGCATGGTGGAAATTTCAGCTTCCGGTATCTTTCTTTTATTTGTAACAATATCTTTTATATACTTAGCATAAGGATTCATTTTGAGCATATCAGTCAAACACATACACAAGAAGATTGGTCTAATCATTTCAACAAAGCGCTCAAAATCCTCATCATCCTTTTTCTTGGATGGTTTGGGAGGAAAAGGCATGGGTTTCTGAACCCATGGTTCTCTTTCTTTACCATGCTTCCTAGCAACAAAGTCTCTCTTATCATAACATTGATTCTTTGATTGTGGGTTATCAAGATCAACAGCAGGTTCAATTTCTACATCATTGTCATTACTAGGTTGAGCATCGACATGAACATCATTATTAACATTATCACTAGGTTCATGTTTATCACCAGATTGTGTTTTAGCATCAGAAATAGAAATATCATTTGGATTCTCAGGTGTGTCTATAACAGGTTCACTAGAAGCATGCAAAGTCCTATCATTTTCCTTTTTCTTATTTTTAGAAGGACTAGGTGCATCTAAATTATTTCTCTGAGAATCCTGCTCAATTCTCTTAGGGTGGCCCTCAGGATACAAAGGTTCCTGGGTCATTTTACCCCCTCTAGTCATAACTCTAACAGCATTATCATTTTTCTTACTATTCAATTCATTGAGCAGATCATTCTGAGCTGTGAGTATTTGTTCTACTTGAGTGGTAACCATAGAAGCATGTTTACTAATGAGTTTAAGTTCACCCTTAACTCTAGACATATAATCACTCAAGTGTTCAAGCATATCGGAATTGTATTTCAATTGTCTACCAACATAAGCATTGCAGTTTTCTTGTTTAACAATAAAATTGTCAAACTCATCTAAGCATTGTCTAGCAGACTTATAACGAGGAATATCACCTTCATCAAATATATATAGAGAATTTACCTTTACTACCTGTGTCGGGTTATCAAGACCATGTGTTTCTTCAATAGCTGATGAATTAAGACCATATATTTCTTCAACAGGCAGTAAATTAAGACCATGTATTTCTTCAACAGGAGGTAAATTCTTAACATCTTCAGCATTAATACCCTTTTCTTTCATAGATTTCGTTGCCTCTTGCATATCTTCAGGACTGAGAAATAGTACACCCCTTTTCTTCGGAGTTGGCTCAGGAGTTGGTTCAGGAAGTGTCCAATTATTTTCAGTGTTGGCGTTAAATGTGAGGCTGCGGCGGACACCGAGGGAACGAGCGGTGCGTCCGCTTCGTTTCCACGCCGGCCCAAATTTGGGCCTGAAATGCGTCAGCACGGACCCGAAGCGGATACATTTTGGGTTTGGGTCGGTGCGTTGTGCCGGCGTTTTTGTTAGTGGCTACCCAAGCAGACATGAGCAGACTAAATGAGTCGTATGGTTGGAGTTGTTGTAAGTGTTTTGAATTGTGGCCGAATTTCAGCCATCTTGGATGGGCCCGGAAAATGCCATTGTCGGCCTAATATTTAGGCCCAGTTTGAATTTGGCTGGCCCGATCGAACTTCTAGAGCCTTGTGTTTTTCAAAATTTTGATTTATTTGACGATTTAATCTCTAATAACCCCTCATCACTGCTCAAGTGTGGAGCACTCATTCTAAACCATCTAACTTCCCGGCCGGTCACCCATTCTCTCACTACTCCAGCCTGAGCACGGTTAACATCCGAGTTCCATTTCATTTTATTCTGTTGTTGGTATAGCAGGAGCCAAGAAGTGTCTTCAACGCACAAAATAGAAGGAGCTATACCTATGCTTTCTGCCTCTTAAAGTTTATTACCTCACCGCTTGATCCAGATTCCGAGGCCCCACACTCAAATGACATGCAACCGCCATCCATGCTACCCAGTGGTAGTGATTAAGATCGCGACCCTGTATGATTGAAAACTCGCTTCACTTTGTTCACAGTATTAGATCCACCCTGCTGTTGCAAGGAGGATTTGGAATCCAACATTGTGCCGATTTTCCCATGTGGTACAATGTCACTCATGCCGAGGAAAGACCAAATTGAATTAGCAGAGCTGCGTAGCACTGGAGGCGATGAAGATCTTATCTGAGGTTACATATCAAACAAGCACAGAACTGTCAGTACAAGTGATTGCAACAATTCATGAACTGTGAGTGATCTCAGCATGTGGTACACTCACCGCATTTATTAGGCGGTTGATGGGCTTCTTAGTCACCGGTGTTCCGTCTCCACCTCGCGCCTGAACCTCTCCATGACCAGCTTCTATGTCTTCCTGAAGTGATGAGGCTGGTGTTATTGGTTCAGTAGGAGTTACTTGGTTAGAACCATTTGCTTTTGGTGGTGGTGGTGGTGGTGGTGCTGCTGTGTTGCCATTCATCAAGAAGGCAGTTATGCTATCAACGTCCATTGAGATCATGGGCACTGGAGCACGGGGTGATGCTACCACTGGATATGCAACTGGTGAGGGGCCCAAGGACTCGAGCATACTGGAGGACCAAGACTGCAATGATCTAGGTGAAGAGAAGGAAGGACTTGGCATTCCTAGCAAGTGGGTTGACATTGTTCTGCTCATGAGGTGGTGGTGTTCTACTGTCTTCTTTCTATAATTGGTCTCTATGTGGTAGTCTCCTGGGCTATAGACTATCACCCGCTTCAAGGTATCCTGCTTTAGCCATAGTTGTTTGCCCTGACTGCAAAATGCTTGCATCTGCTGGTTTCTTTTGCTGTCTACTACAAGTGAAAAAGGCTAAACACAGTAAATAAATTGTGTAAGGGTAAGCATAATTGCTAATGAAGCTGGTTACTTTACAATGTTATCAACAAAAAGGAAGTATTATTTGAGCTATTAAGGATGACATGTTTTGTTGACAGATGTAGCTATTCAATATATCTAAAAAAATACATAGAATTCCAGCAAAAGGAAGAGTTGATCTTAATATCGCTTTTACCAACCTTTTATTACCACCACTGGTTGGGGATGCATTGCCAGTAAACTTGACGACTTTAGTCTGCTTTTCACAATTCTGCAACTGATATCCTGTACTCATCTTGGCTTGGCAAGTTTTATTCCTCTCAAGAAGAGGCAGGAAATGATGTATGTATTTTTCATACTTGGGGAGATCCGCCTTCAAATCCTCGTGCACATCACTCTTCTGCAACAACATTAAATTCAGTATCCTTATGATTGATTTCTTGAAATTTGCTTTGCGTTTGTATTGATTAGCTTTTGCTTCAGATAGTGATGAGAATTGTTCCTGTATGGAGATGGAACCAAGGGTTTAAGTGACAGAGATGTGAAAAATCATCAATGAATGAAGATTTATCTCTAGGAATAGGACGAGTGACCTCTGTTAGTGCTGGAAGAACGACTCTACGATCCAGTTCCAAAAACTGAGGAAAATAAGCATCTTTCCAAGTCTTGATCTGCAATGAAATATTGCAACAATACAATTTGGATGAGCTGTGCAAATTTAACAAAAAACCATAAAAAAATCATCAACTTGATTTGGTCATTCAGCTATTAAGGCTTCTGCATTGAAATACAAGTTCAATTAAACACAATATCCCACTACATATACAAGAACCTTAATTACTAAATTGGCTTTACTAAAGCAACTATGCATAACTACCACATATTAGGAATATACTTATAGATATAAGAACAAATAATACACATATAGTCCTACGTCATATATTTTGATGCAGAGGGAGTATAAAATGAAGGATTCTCTCACCTTACAAAATAATTCCTCCTTGAGATCATATTCTCATACACTGCAACATGAGAAAAACCAACGAAGTCAAAGGAAAATAATGATTGAAGTTTTATGGCATTCACATTTTTTGTTAAATAAAGCAGCTGAAGTACCTGGAATCTAAGAGTTCTGACAAAGCAAAGTGCTCTGTGGAGCACCGGGAATCTGTTGTACAGGTGGTGTCATTGGCTCAGTTCACATGCCTTGAATGGCGTATATAATAGACTTGTTTGCCTAGCACCCTGCTGATTATTCCATCTTGTAAGCTGACCAGGCTGCATCTTGGAGACATCAGTTTGTTGTGCTCCAAGCATTTGGTACGTTTGCATGCCCATCTCTTGTTGGTTGGCTCTCAAAATTTGATTCAACCTTGTCATCTGCGGCTGTCGCACTCCTATAGCACTATCATTTTTGCCAAGTAGGTGATTTTGCTGAGAATTTGGACCAATAAGTGGCTTGAACAAACGGCGGTATGTTTGTGTGCGGATTTTTGGAGGCCGAGCTCCACGGAGCTTGGTATTTTGAAAATATCAGAAAGCATATTTAGAAGTTCAAAAGATCTGAAAAAAATCCATGGAAACATATATGTATTCCGCAAGAACGTTTTAAATTTCATTTAAAAATGTTGTGATTAGTAGGCTGTACAAAAAAAAGTCCAGCCCAACAACAAAAATAAAATGCCCGTTTAAAAATGTGTATTTGTCTTTTTTCTGTATGCCACATGTGAAAGTATAATGCTATGAAATTTCGCGCATACATAGTATACATGTGTATGTGTGTTCACGAATAAATCCAAAATATTTGCACTTTGGAAAAATGAAATTTGAAAACGAGCTCCCTGGTGCTCAGCCTCCGTTGACATTTTCCGCGGTATGTTCTTCCTTCCTTGCCTTCTCGAGAGATCACTTGTGTCCTGATCCTACCGCTATTGAATTTCTGTACCTATATTCCGGAAACAAGACAGATCTTCATGAAGACCTCCTATATTTGAATAAGATCGGACATTTCCACATTGAGGTGAAATGACATCGAGGAAAATAATACTGAGTTGAGCGTCTAGGCTCTAATACCAGATGTGGTGTCCTCTAGTCATGCATTATGTTTGCTATACCAAGGGTTGATGCGGATATGGATTAATGACCGGAGGGATCTTGGAGAAGAAAAAGGGACAAAAAGATAGATATTTCCCTTCACGCGGGCCCAACAATGTGCACACGACTAACAAACAAGGAAACGCCATGCCGGTGGCCCAAGCACAGGCTACACAAACCAAGTTTTGACAAAGAAAGGATCTGCATCCCTGAAACACTATAGAAGGGCTCTGTCTAACTCGCGTGTTACATCAACTTAGACAACACAGAAGTGAGAAGCAGCCAAAGATCCACTGTCGAGTGGACGCCTCAATCCTGGCTGCCTCTTGACCTAATGCCCCTGCCACTAACGGTCGTGGGTCATAGCCGACCGTTCTCCCAATTCACCCTCCACAATCTTGATCGGGTATGATCTTCCTAATTACTCTCTACATTTTTAGATCCATAATTCTACATCTGTTTCGGGAACGGAACTGGATCCAGATTCTCGCTTAAGGATGAGCCCTATATCACCGATGCCGCGCCGGCTCTCTTCTCCTTTGTCTGTGACTCTTGTGGCTTGGCGGCAGCTGTCGAAAATGCCTTGATCAGAGATATCTCAGGTGTGATTTTGTCGTGCAATTATTCAGAGTTTGGGACCTTTCTCAAGAAACTGTTCTCTCTCGCTAGCGCGTCCACATGATGGTCAATGGTGCTTGTTGCCTCTTCTTTGCGGCCAGTCGTTGCTTCGCCTTTGCTAATGCGATCTGCAGGCCAGTCGAAGGCAACTGCTAGGTTTAAGTTCTTCATGTGCCTAGTTGTTCACAAGCACTGCCTCGCCCCTGACAACTGGCTTTCTGAGCAACTCATCCTTCCCGGTCTGCCTTGCTGCATTGGTGTCCCCAAAACGTGCACTCACATGTTCATGCACTGCCTCTTCACGCACCAGGTCTGGCAGTGTTTCCATGAATGGACGACCACAGACTTCCCTATGCAAGAAATGGACTCCAATGATACTGAGAATTGGTATCTTAAGGCCAAAAAACTCCCTCCAAAGAATATGTGACACAACTTGGATACGATCACTATCCTAGTCCATTGGAGAACATAGAAGGAGCATAGTATGAGGATGTTTGAGCACACAAAGAGCAGTGCCGCCTGCCTAATGGCTCTCGTCAAGGAAAACATCCAAGCCTGGAGGGCCGCTGGCTGCATCATCACGAACTACACTGTTTGTGATCTGTCCTTTTGACAGTGGTCTTTTTGTGGGTGGCATCTTGTCACCCCTTTGAAAAAAAATATCTTCATAGGTCGACCTATCGCACACGGTTGTTCTGAACCGTGTGCTTTGCAACCACCTATCACACACCACTGCAAGGCGACAGTTTGAAACTGTGTTTGTGACAGTGGTTTTTAATCGTGTGTGATGACCCAATCTGCACTGGTGCTCGTATCAACAATTTCTCTCCACGTGGCCCCAACAATCACATGGCTAACGAACGCGAAAATGGACTGCAGCCCACACACAAGTTTGGGAAAGAACCGGCATCAGTCTTCTAAAAAATGACGAGGAAGCAGAAAAACCCTTGAACGCTATATGACTCCACTTTCACATGTTAATTACACTGAGTAGCAGAGCTAAGTACCAGATCCAGCGTCAAGATCGTTGTCTGCCCTAGAAGCTACCACCAACGCCTCAATCCTGGACGCCCCTGTGGCGAATGTGCGTGGCTGCCCATCGTCGTTCCTCCTATTCACTAATGTCCACAACCGTTGCGTCTTCAAGGACCAACATCCGTGACTGTTGTGCCTTAAAAGTTGAGCCTTCAAGGTACGACTTGCTCATTACTCTCTAGATTCATAGATCCACGATAATTCTACATCCGTTTGGACACCTAAGGATCACCAAAAGGAAAATTATTGGTACTTTCCATTTCATTTTACTCCCTTCATTTACTTATACAAGTCCACTATGGAATATACATTTTGCATCTATACAAGGCCGCCAACAGTAATTGAGGCAAAATTAATGATATTTTCTTCTACTAGCAACATGTTTAATGCTTGCATGCATGTATTCATAATGAGAGTCAGCTACTTCCCCCCACTCAGATTCCTTGCATGCATGTGGCGTATTAATGACGCAAGTAGACGAAAACAAAAACTAACTTGCAAAGCAGCCATTAAAATTTATGTTGGTACTTGTAATCTGAGTTTGTGGCCTTGTATATAAAAATGGAGGGAGTATTGTGTTGGTTCTATAGCAGTATCCAAGAAGTATCTTCAACACACACAATAGAAGGAGCTAAGAGGTGGCTTCAATACAGAGTGGTATGTTCTTGCTTCATCGCCTTTCTTGAGATATCACATGTGTCCTCTTCGACTTGTAAGCCATACTTTTGCTCAAAACTCACTTCAGCGTTTGTATTTGGAAGGTCCATAAGCTGCCTACTCTTTGTCTATCGAGATCGAAGGATCACTAAGAGGAACATATCTTTGTGATAGAAATACCATTGCCAATATGATAGCATCCTTTTCCCTTGGATCATATTCTCTAAACCAGTCAACAAAGACCATGGCTATTTATTCATCCGATTCATAACTTAGAACCAATGCTGAACTCCAAACTCTACAGTTCTGTTTTCCACTTTGTTTGCCGAAAATTAATAGGTAATTCTTACTCTTTTCTTACTTAATCAAAATTGCAAGTATCTTGCCTCGTTAAAAAGAACTTTACAGTCAAAGGTAGAGAGAGGGAAGCTATTAACAATATTAATGTATCTCTCTTGCATATGAGCCTGCCATTATCTTTCGCAACTGTTTCCAGTTCGATGACTGTTGCACATTTTGTAAGTATATGTTTATCTTTTCACTGGTTTGGATTCGTGTACAAACAATTCACTATTGATAATTTTCATTACCTATTTACATCATCTTTTCTGTAGCAGGATGGAAGAAATGGCCTCAACACACAAGATAGCAAGAGCCAAGAAATGGCTTCAACACAGAAGTTGTGCTCGACTCGAGTTGAATCAACTATATGCATACCCATCATATCTTGTCTCAAAATATTTTAGAAACAAATAAATATGCAAGTATATTCTGCTCTCTCTCTGATCCCTCAAAATGAACCTGAGCATTTGTAGAAACTCCGTTCATATAATCCGTAGGTTTAGACTCATCACAAGTCCATCTTCTGTGCCAGCTAAAATTAATGGTCATGAATCTCCATTGAATATAGCACTCTTGCTTTCAAAACAAAGAACATGTCAAAGTCAACATGAGTGTTTATAATGCTTGACTTGTTGCAAATAGTTTATGACAAGATCAAGGAGTTGATTATGACGAGATTGTCTCATCATAATAATACTTAAAGTCAATTTGGATTAAATTAGCAATTATTAAATATTTTAGTTATGAGATATAACAGATGGATGTCGAAATGATTCCCATGAGCTGGAAATAGAACCAAGGATGTACATTTGATACGGCCCAAGGTAATTTTGTTGATCCAGAGGATGCTAGTAAGTGTGCAAACTTCAAAAGATCCCGTGATGATCTGAAATAAGCATAGTGGAGTTGGAATATTTATTTTGATGAATTGATCAGATAATATGATTTCTTCGATAGAAACAAAAATGCTTGTACTTACAAGAAAGTAAGTATGAGCATGATAATATTTCTAAACACTGTGTGTGCATGACACATTGTTGATTGGAAATTATATAAATTTCTTGACACGGATTAAGACTTTATTGAAAATAGTTTTTCAGCAAAGTACTTAGGCAATATAGTCCTTGTATTATACATAATAATCTATGAAGATGATAGTGTCTAAACGGGCTTAGCCTAAATACATATTGACCAGAGTACTAAAGTAGTTTAGTATGAAAAATGTCAAGAAGAGTTTTCTTGTCAAAGTCACATGGAAAGAGTTCTTAGCAAGAATCGATATCTTAAAATACTAAATAGTGAAATACATGATTTCAATCACACTTGTGTTCAATTCAATGGTTTGTAATAACAAGATATGTTCAAGTACTCCAAGTAAGCTGTGAGTAAATTTACTAGTATGGGCAAATTGTTGATCATAGGACAACAATGAAGATATCGTTAAGTATTAACGACATGTTTCTCCCATATGGAGAGAATAAAGAGATTGTTGTAAAGAGTTACATGAATACATGTTTGATGTAAGTAGTACATCGACAAAAACTTCAATTGGTGCTCCAAGCGAATTTCGATTTCAATTAAATGATTTATGGTGGCACAGCAAGTTAGAATTTATCCAAGAAAGTTACCGTGGTGAATTCTATAATAGAAGGCTGAGTATATTGTCGCTTTAGAAGCAACAATAGAGGGTGATGAATCAACGGTTCATATATGAACTTAGTATGGTTTCTAGATGATTACGCAAATAGAACATTGTTCTCATATGGTGGTCTATGCCTTAATCTAAGGAATCAAAGGTCTTGCCAGTGATTCAATATATACTAAGCTTGTTTCAAATAAATTATGTATTCATGTGAAAGCATTACGGATGCATAGAAATGCAAATGATACAAACGGATCTGAAGTTGTCAGATTCGATAGGACGAAGTCTAAACCACAAGCAAGACATGTACTTACACCGGAATGCCATTGGTGTAAAAGTTAAAAGTATGAAATAGATTATTGACTCTAGTGCAAGTGGGAGACTGTTGGAAATATGCCATAGAGGCAATAATATTTGTATTATTATATTACCCTATTCATAGTTAAGATTTTATATTTCATGCTATAATTGCTATGATGCTGTAATATGTGATTCAGTGAAAAATTCATAGGCACGTGTGCAATGATAAACGATAAACAATAGGTTCCCGGTCTCGCCTCTAAGACTGGCTCAAGTGTTGTTGTTAATCATGTTTTTCGGATCAAAGGATATCGGTAAGTGTAGTAATAGTCCTAAAACAACATTTAGGGGATGACATTAGAAGAACGATCATATTGAATCGACCCAATTCTTGTTTGTTATACTTTGTGACTACATCGTCTGAAATCATCTGTTACAACACAGAGTGTTAGCATGTGCTTTAATTCCTCTGGCCATGAGAGTGTCTCGATCACTTCCTATCGGACGGTGGGCTTTGGGGTTGCTCAAACATCATCTGTAACAAGGTGATCATTACGACTACTTTCAGGTACACCGGGAAGTTTGACAAGTGACCGGATAGCTCGAGGGTGGGATTTGCTCCTCTGGCGATAGAGAGATATTCTTAGGGATCCCTCGGTGTGACTGCATCCATCATCGTCTGGTCAGACAGTGGTGACTATGTCACGGGGATGCCTGAACACGTCAACGAGAAACAAGAACAAACTGGTAACGGGAGCAACAGTATAGTGAGCATGGTGACAACTCAGGAGGATACCGATGCACACCGAGTTTTGTAAAGTGTCACGGAACAAAGGGAACATCACATGATAACCAAAGGTTCACTCGAATATCATTCGTGTAATCATAGGGACCGATATGGATGTCCACGGTTCCGCTATCGGTCATTGAACGAAGGGGTTTCATTCATGTCTCTGATTTACCGAACCTACGGGGTCACAAGCTTAAGGTAATCATGATCTGTTGAGTGTTAGTAGGATGGGAGTGATGAGAATATATATGTGAAATTGTTTCATTAATATTCAGAATAGTTCCGAGAGGTTCCAGAAGCGTTCCGGGGTCACAGGAAGGGTTTCAGTGAATATCGAGTAATACCGGGTATTCCCGATTAATTATATATAGGTGAAAAATGTTTTCGGGGATGTTAAATTAAATATCAATGGGCCTTAAAAGACCAAGAGGTGAAAGTCAAATGGGGCCACGAAGTGAAACATAGCCCTTATTTTTTTGACAGCCAATGAAAGTTGAGGCTGGTTAGACTAGTATAAGTAGCAAAGGGCTCACTGATCCAGGGTGTGTTCTATATATTTCACGGTGGAGGAGTTGTCCATCAAGTGTGCATTCATCACGTTCATTCAAACATGATCTAGTGGTCCAGGATGGTTCGGAGCATTGTATCACAAGAAAGACGGTATCCCTTGATATGTTCTCATCTGGTGTGTGCTCGTGAGGAGGTGGATGGGCAGTACCGCTTGCTCATTCCACCACCAATGGTCCAGTTCTTTTCACCCGATTAAGGAGAATCATGGTCTCGATAATCATAAGCCCCAAAAGAATTTGATCTGTTTCTTTAGAATAGCGAGAATCAAACCAAAATTGGTAGTGCAATCGAGAAGCAACAATCTGGGTCGATTCCGTCGGTTAGAGCATCTCTAGTAGACTCCTTATATCGCGGACCTTAAAAGTGTGTTTACAGTTCGCGGCATGCCCCGGATACGGGCCGAAAACAGCCGCGGCAGAACATAAACTTTAAATGAACCAGTAAATTTTGAAATCAAAACTTCGCGTGAGAAATCGAACTACTCCAGTAGAACTACTAGCGTTCATAGTTACTTGATCATCATACAAAAGTCATACATAGTCGATATTTTACAAACTAGATCGGAGGAGCAACGGCCGCCCTAACCCTAATGCCAAAATTTGGCTCACCGTAGCCATCCAAGTGCGGCGGCGATGCTGTGGCGGTGGATGAGCTCAGTCCTCATCGTCGTAGCCGAGGTCGATTTAGATGTTGTCATGCGCCTTGGCTTCGCAGTGCCATACTACCAAGTTGTCCTGGAACTCCTGCACCTTCGTGAGCCCCTGTTTTTATCGAGGTCGGTGTCCCATCGACGGCGCTGCTCCACCTCCTCCTCCTCCCCCCGCACACTACGCGCGAGGATGGCGGCCTCGAAGGCGTCCGCCTTTGTCCCACCGCTCCGGCTCCCTCTTCACCGCGCGGAGCGGCAGGAGCTCCTCCGACTCTTTTTGCACTGGCATGAGCATCGTACGGGAGCTCGACGCACCTGCGAAGGAGTTGCCTGTGCCGGAGGACAGAAGCGCGCGGTCCTACTCCTCCGTTTCATAACAGAGGAGCAACGGCGATGGCTGAAGGCCTCGGTCGAGGTACCTCCGGGCACTCCGTTTCCTCGCGGCGTCAGCGACGACGCATCACTTCCGATCGGGGTCATCGCCACCGCCGGCGCCGCGGCCCGAGGACCACGTCCTACGCCACATGGTGGAGTTGGGCGGCGGATTGGAGCCGGCGGCGGCGAGAAATTGAGAGGGGAGAGAAGGGATTGCAGCAGCGCGGGGATAGGGTTCGGCCCGTATATCGGCCACGAACGCTTAGTTATACTGCGTGAGGGGGGCTGTTTTCGGGCCAATTTACGGGCCGGAGCGACTATAAAGGCTCTGGTCTGACCAAAAAAGGTCAAACCCGTAGAGTCACCGGAATTATACGGGGGGCGCGGTTAAGAGCATCTCCAGTTCTTCGGCCCCCCAGGGCGCCGAAAAAGAGTGGCCTGGGGGAGAACGGCGCTACATTTGCCCCTGTGGGTGACTCCATTCCCAGTCGTCGGCCCACAGGTCGCCGCGGGTTCGGCGATATTCCGTTCAAATTTTTGCAAACTCGACGATTTTTGCACGAACTCCGCGATACTTCATTGAAATTTGTACAAAAAATAAAGAAGACATGCAAACTACGCCTAAACTACGCCAAACTAATAAAAGCCTAGCCACCGCCGTCGCCGCCGCCATCGTCTACATGCCGAGAAGCCTGTAGAAGCGGGTGTAGTCACCGCCGTCGCCGTCGTCATCATCGTCGCGCGCCTCGCCTGCGCCGCCGCCGTCCCTGCTGCAGCCCTGGCCAGGGTCGCCGACATGCGGCGGGGCGCTGGACGGCCCGGCCTCATCCTCCTCGTCGTTGTTGAGGACGATGATGCCGCCCTCCTCGCGGCTGCGACAATGGGCCTGGAGCTCCAGGTACGCCCGGCGTTGGTGGTGCACCTGCTCGCGGACGTAGTCCTCCTTCGCCCACTTGAGGGCGGACGCGTCGTCGGGGGCCATGATAACCCACAAGTATAGGTGATCGCAATAGTTTTCGAGGGTAGAGTATTCAATCCAAATTTATTGATTCGACACTAGGGGAGCCAAAGAATATTCTCAAGTATTAGCAGTTGAGTTGTCAATTCAACCACACCTGGATAACTTAATATCTGCATCAAAGTATTTAGTAGCAAAGTAATATGGAAGTAACAGTAACGATAGCTAAAGTAATATTTTTGGGTTTTGTAGTGATTGTAACAGTAGCAACGGAAAAGTAAATAAGCAAAGAACAATATGTGAAAAGCTCGTAGGCATTGGATCGGTGATGGAGAATTATGACGGGTGTGGTTCATCTTGTAACAGTCATAACATAGGGTGACACAGAACTAGCTCCAATTCATCAATGTAATGTAGGCATGTATTCCGAATATAGTCATATGTGCTTATGAAAAAGAACTTGCATGACATCTTTTGTCCTACCCTCCCGTGGCAGCGGGGTCCTAATGGAAACTAAGGGATATTAAGGCCTCCTTTTAATAGAGTACCGGACCAAAGCATTAACACATAGTGAATACATCAACTCCTCAAACTAGGGTCATCACCGGGAGTGGTCCCGATTATTATCACTTCGGGGTTGCCGGATCATAAAACATAGTAGGTGACTATAGACTTGCAAGATAGGATCAAGAACTCACATATATTCATGAAAACATAATCGGTTCAGATCTGAAATCATGGCACTTGGGCCCTAGTGACAAGCATTAAGCATAGCAAAGTCATAGCAACATCAATCTCAGAAAATAGTGGATACTAAGGATCAAACCCTAACAAAACTAACTTGATTACATGATAAATCTCATCCAACCCATCACCGTCCAGCAAGCCTACGATGGAATTAATCACGCACGGCGTTGAGCATCATGAAATTGGTGATGGAGGATGGTTGATGATGACGATGGCGACGGATTCCCCTCTCCGGAGCCCCGAACGGACTCCAGATCAGCCATCCCGAGAGAGTTTAGGGCTTGGCGGCGGCTCCGTATCGTAAAACGTGATGAATCCTTCTCTCAGATTTTTTTCTCCCCGAACACGAATATATGGAGTTGGAGTTGAGGTCGGTGGAGCTCCATGGGGCTCACAAGGCAGGGGGCGCGCCCACCACCCTCGTGAAAAGGGTGTGGGCCCCTGGCCTTGATTCTTTCGCCAGTATTTTTTATTATTTCCAAAAATAATTTCCGTGAAGTTTCAGGTCATTCCGAGAACTTTTGTTTCTGCACATAAATAACACCATGGCAATTCTGCTGAAAACAACGTCAGTCCGGGTTAGTTCCATTGAAATCATGCAAGTTAGAGTCCAAAACAAGGGCAAAAGTGTTTGGAAAAGTAGATACGATGGAGACGTATCAACTCCCCCAAGCTTAAACCTTTGCTTGTCCTCAAGCAATTCAGTCGATAAACTGAAAGTGATAAAGAAAAACTTTTACAAACTCTGTTTACTCTTGTTGTTGTAAATATGTAAAGCCAGCATTCAAGTTTTCAGCAAAGATTATGAACTAACCATATTCACAATAACACTTAGGTCTCATGTTTACTCATGTCAATGGCATAATCAACTAGCGAGCAATAATAATAAATCTCGGATGACAACACTTTCTCAAAACAATCATGATATGATATAACAAGATGGTATCTCGCTAGCCCTTTCTGAGACCGCAAAACATAAATGCAAAGCACCTTTAAAGATCAAGGACTAACTAAACATTGTAATTCATGGTAAAAGAGATCCAGTCATAGTCATACCCAATATAATTAACAATAATGAATGCAAATGACAACGGTGTTCTCCAGCTGGTGCTTTTTAATAAGAGGGTGACGACTCGACATAAAAGTAAATAGATAGGCCCTTCGCAGAGGGAAGCAGGGATTTGTAGAGGTGCCAGAGCTCGATTTTAAAGGAGAGATAAATAATATTTTGAGTGGCATACTTTCATTGTCAACATAACAACCGAGATATGGCGATATCTTCCATGCTACACACATTATAGGCGGTTCCCAAACAGAATGGTAAAGTTTATACTCCCCCTCCACCAACAAGCATCAATCCATGGCTTGCTCGAAACAACGAGTGCCTCCAACTAACAAGAGTCCCGGGGGAGTTTTGTTTGCAATTATTTTTATTTGATTTTCATAAAGCATGGGACTGGGCATCGCGGTGACTAGCCATTTTCTCGTGAGTGAGGAGCGGAGTCCACTCCTCTTGAGAATAACCCGCCTAATAGGGAAGATATAGACAGACCTAGTTGATACATGAGCTATTCGAGCATACAAAACAGAATTTCATTTGAAGGTTTAGAGTTTTGCACATAGTACAAATTTACTTGGAACGGCAGGTAGATACCGCATATAGGAAGGTATAGTGGACTCATATGGCATAACTTTGGGGTTTAAGGGATTGGATGCACAAGCAGTATTCCCGCTTAGTACAAGTGAAGGCTAGAAAAAGACTGGGAACCGACCAACTAGAGAGCGACAACAGTCATGAACGTGCATTAAAATTAATGAACATTGAGTGCAAGTATGAGTAGGATATAATCCACCATGAACATAAATATCATGAAGGCTATGTTGATTTTGTTTCAACTACATGCGTGAACATGTGCCAAGTCAAGTCACTCGAATCATTCAAAGAAGGATACCACCCTATCATACCACATCACAACCATTTTAATAGCATGTTGGCACGCAAGGTAAACCATTATAAACTCCTAGCTAATTAAGCATGTCATAAGCAACTATAATCTCTAATTGTCATTGCAAACATGTTTATTCGTAATAGGCTGAATCAGGAATGACGATCTAATCATATTTACAAAAACAAGAGAGGTCGAGTTCATACCACCTTCTCTCATCTCAATCATTTGATCATATATCGTCATTATTGCCTTTCACATGCACGACCGAACAATGTGAATAATAATAATAGTGCACGTGCATTGGACTAAGCTGGAATCTGCAGGCATTCAATACAAAGGAGAAGACAAGATAATATGGGCTCTTGGTTAAATCAACAATAATGCATATAAGAGCCACTTCAACATTTTAATCATGGTCCTCTCCTCTCGACCCCCAAAGAAAAGAAAAGAAACAAAACTATTTACACGGAAAAGCTCCCAACAAGCAAAAGAAGAACGGGAAATCTTTTTGGATTTTCATTTAACTATTACTACTACAACATGAAAATAAGCTAGCTAAAAGCTACAACTAATTCTTTTTTAGTTTTTCTTAAGGTTTATCAAACACACAAGAAGAAAGCAAGAAAAGGAAAATAAACTAGCATGGATATTACAGTGAAAACTATGAGCACCGACAACTAGCAATGAGTGTGTGCACATGAATGTAATGTCGGTGAGAAATACGTACTCCCCCAAGCTTAGGCTTTTGGCCTAAGTTGGTCTATTGCCACGGCTGGCCTGGCGGATATCCATAGTTGTAGTTGGGGTCGTACTGTGAAGAAGCCTCGGATTGCCACTGGTTGGCAATCACCTCCGGATCCCACTGGTAATCAGACTGTCGTGGAGGATCAAATTGTGGTTCCGACTCTGGCTCTATCTCTGTAGGGTTCCGGTAAGCCTGGATGGCCGCCAGTGGAACGAGATACTAGCCTGCTGATAAATCAAACAAGGAAGGAGCAGGCAAGGTAATAGTCTCAGGGTGATTCTTATCAAATAACAGTTTGTATTTAAGCGACCTTTCCCTATTCTTAACAATAAAATCATGCGCTATCATAATCTTGTAATCTAGATAAACAGAAGGCAACAAGTTTTCTTCTTTCTCATAATGCCTAATAGGTATGTTATAGTATGCAGCGAGGTGTGAGGCGAAGATGCCTCCCAAGATGGGGCCCTTATTATGGTTAAGATTTAACCCTTTGCAACAATAGCACCCATACTAAATGTGTCATCACGAAACAAGGCATGGCACAAAATAATAATATCAGGGACACTCAGGTTTCCACAGTTACCGCGACCAATTAAGCATCTACTAGCAAATATAGCAAAGTAACGTAGAACAGGAAACTGTATGCTAGTGATTCGTACGTCGGAAACCTTCCTCGTTTCCCCTACAGCAATTGTATCAATAAACCCCTCCACATCGTTATGATGTGGTTCCTCTATGAAACCCGGAAAAGGTAACTTGCAAACCTCACAAAATTCACGAAGGGTCATCTCCTTATACCCATCATATAAATAAAAATCCGCTGTAGGTGGTGACCTCCTAGAATGGAAATGAAAATTTTCCACAAAGGTATTGGTGAGTAAGAGATACTGTTCGCATTGGTCGCGGAGGAAATCGACGAGGCCTGCATTCTCAGCCAACTAATAAAAATCATCATAAATCCCGACTGTTCTCAAGAAATCATCGCAAGGCCATTCACGCGGCCGAACCTCCGCGGTACGAGGCAGACTATATTTGGGCCTCTCTTCTTCTTCACTTTGCTTATCCTTCGAGCTTCGGCTCGAAGAGCCCCTCAAAAATCTCTTCATCATTTTCTGAAAATTTCTGAAATTTTTAGTAACTTCAAATAAAAGTGAACCAAGCTCTACAAAATTGATAGCAACTACTCCTACAAGTGCCTAGAGCCTATATCATGCATTAGAACTACTTGGAACCATATAAATTTGACATGCAAGCTCAAGAACATGGTCACCTAGGAAACACAAATTTGCAATGAATAAAGCATTAGAACAAAAACTAATTGGACCATTGGAGGAGTCACATACCAAGGAACAATCCCCCAAAGCAGTTTTGTGAGAGGTGCTTCGAGCAAGGAGATCGAAAATTGCAGCAAAATTAGCTAGAACTCGTGCTTGAGCTAGTTGGTGATTTTTTTGGAAGGAAGAAGGAGTGTGTGGTTGCTGGAATAAGTGGAGGGGAGCCACCATGGGTCTACGAGACAGGGGGCGCGCCCAGGGGGTGGGCACGCCCTGTACCCTCGTGGCCATGCGCTTGCTCCCCCTGTTGTGTTCTCAGTGCCAGATATTCTCAAATGTTCTAGAAAAAATCATATTTCATTTTCGGGACATTTGGAGAACTTTTATTTTTGGGGTATTTTTTATTGCATGGATAATTCAGAAAACAGACATAAAATATTAATTTACTTTATTTAATCTAAATAACAGAAAGTAAAAGGAGGGTACAGAAGGTTGTGCCTTCTAACTTCATCCATCTCATGCTCATCAAAAGGAATCCACTAACAAGGTTGATCAGGTCTTGTTAACAAATTCATTCCGAATCGCATGAAACCGGAGAAATTTCGAATAATACTATGTTACCTCAACGGGGATATGCACATCCCCAATAATAAGAATATCATATCTCTTCTTGACAGTAGGTAGAGGAAATTCAAAACCTCCAAAAATAATCGATGAAAATTTTCCAATAGAATTGATACTGTGGACTTGAGGTTGTTTCCTCGGAAAGTGTACCGTATGCTCATTACCATTAACATGAAAATTGACATTTCCTTTGTTGCAATCAATAACAGCCCCTGCAATATTCAAAAAGGGTCTTCCGAGAATAATAGACATACTATCGTCCTTGGGAATATCAAGAATAACAAAGTCCGTTAAAATAGTAATGTTTGCAACCACAACAGTCACATCCTCACAAATACCGACAGGTATAGCAGTTGATTTATCAGCCATTTGCAAAGATATTTTAGTAGGTGTCAACCTATTCAAATCAAGTCTACGATATAAAGAGAGAGGCATAACACTAACACCGGCTCCAAGATCACATAAAGCAGTTCTAACATAATTTCTTTTAATGGAGCAAGGTATAGTGGGTACTCCTGGATCTCCTAACTTATTTGGTATTCCACCCTTAAAAGTGTAATTAGCAAGCATGGTGGAAATTTCAGCTTCTGGTATCTTTCTTTTATTTGTAACAATATCTTTTATATACTTAGCATAAGGATTCATTTTGAGCATATTAGTCAAACACATACACAAGAAGATTGGTCTAATCATTTCAGCAAAGCGCTCAAAATCCTCATCATCCTTTTTCTTGGATGGTTTGGGAGGAAAAGGCATGGGTTTCTGAACCCATGGTTCTCTTTCTTTACCATGCTTCCTAGCAACAAAGTCTCTCTTATCATAACATTGATTCTTTGATTGTGGGTTATCAAGATCAACAGCAGGTTCAATTTCTACATCATTGTCATTACTAGGTTGAGCATCTACATGAACATCATTATTAACATTATCACTAGGTTCATGTTTATCACCAGATTGTGTTTCAGCGTCAGAAATAGAAATATCATTTGGATTCTCAGGTGTGTCTATAACAGGTTCACTAGAAGCATGCAAAGTCCTATCATTTTCCTTTTTCTTCTTTTTAGAAGGACTAGGTGCATCTAAATTATTTCTCTGAGAATCCTGCTCAATTCTCTTAGGGTGGCCCTCAGGATACAAAGGTTCCTGGGTCATTTTACCCCCTCTAGTCATAACTCTAACAACATTATCATTTTTCTTACTATTCAATTCATTGAGCAGATCATTCTGAGCTTTGAGTATTTGTTCTACTTGAGTGGTAACCATAGAAGCATGTTTACTAATGAGTTTAAGTTCACCCTTAACTCTAGACATATAATCACTCAAGTGTTCAAGCATATCGGAATTGTATTTCAATTGTCTACCAACATAAGCATTGAAGTTTTCTTGTTTAACAATAAAATTGTCAAACTCATCTAAGCATTGTCTAGCAGACTTATAACGAGGAATATCACCTTCATCAAATATATAGAGAGAATTTACCTTTACTACCTGTGTCGGGTTATCAAGACCATGTGTTTCTTCAATAGCTGATGAATTAAGACCATATATTTCTTCAACAGGCAGTAAATTAAGACCATGTATTTCTTCAACAGGAGGTAAATTCTTAACATCTTCAGCATTAATACCCTTTTCTTTCATAGATTTCATTGCCTCTTGCATATCTTCAGGACTGAGAAATAGTACACCCCTTTTCTTCGGAGTTGGCTTAGGAGTTGGTTCAGGAAGTGTCCAATTATTTTCATTTGTCAACATATTATTCAATAGAATTTCAGCTTCATCTGGTGTTCTTTCCCTAAAAACACAACCAGCACAACTATCCAGGTGGTCTCTAGAAACATCGGTTAGTCCATTATAAAAGATATCAAGTATTTCATTTTTCTTGAGAGGATGATCAGGCAAAGCATTAAGTAATTGGAGAAGCCTCCCCCAAGCTTGTGGGAGACTCTCTTCTTCAATTTGCACAAAATTATATATTCCCTCAAAGCAGCTTGTTTCTATGAGCAGGGAAATATTTAGCAGAGAAGTAATAAATCATATCCTGGGGACTACGCACAGAACTAGGATCAAGAGAATTAAACCATATCTTAGCATCACCCTTTAATGCGAACAGAAATATTTTAAGGATATAGTAATAGCGAGTTTTCTCATCATTAGTGAACAAGGTGGCTATATCATTTAATTTAGTAAGATGTGCCAGAACAGTTTCAGATTCATAGCCATAGAAAGGATCAGATTCAACCAAAGTAATTATATCAGGGTCGACAGAGAATTCATAATCCTTATCAGTAACAAAGATAGGTTAAGTAGCATAAGCAGGATCATATTTCATTCTAGCATTCAGAGTTTTTTGTTTCAGCTTAGCTAATAATTTCTTAAGATCACTTCTATCATTGCAAGCAAGAAAGTCTCTAACAGTTTCTTCATCCATAACATAGCCCTCAGGCACAACAGGCAATTCATATCTAGGGGGAGAATCTTCATCATCACTTTCATCAATATTATCAGTTTCAATAATTTCATTCTCTCTAGCCCTAGCAAGTTGTTCATCAAGAAATTCACCAAGTGGCACGGTAGTATCAAGCATAGAAGTGGTTTCATCATAAGTATCATGCATAGCAGAAGTGGCATCATCAATAACATGCGACATATCAGAATTAATAGCAGCAGCAGGTTTAGGTGTCACAAGCTTACTCAAAACAGAAGGTGAATCAAGTGCAGAGGTAGATGGTCGTTCCTTACCTCCCCTCGTAGTTGAGGGATAAATTTTAGTTTTCTCGTCTTTCAAGTTCTTCATAGTGACCAGCGGATATAAATCCCAAGTGACTCAAAGAATAGAGCTATGCTCCCCAGCAACGGCGCCAAAAAATAGTCTTGATAACACACAAGTATAGGGGATCGCAACAATTTTTGAGGGTAGAGTATTCAACCCAAATTTATTGATTCGACACAAGGGGAGCCAAAGAATATTCTCAAGTATTAGTAGTTGAGTTGTCAATTCAACCACACCTGGATAACATAGTATCTGCAGCAAAGTATTTAGTAGAAAAGTAATATGGAAGTAACGGTAACGATAGCAAAAGTAATATTTTTGGGTTTTGGAGTGATTGTAACAGTAGCAACGGAAAAGTAAATAAGCAAAGAACAATATGTGAAAAGCTCGTAGGCATTGGATTGGTGATGGAGAATTATGCTGGATGTGGTTCATCATGTAACAGTCATAACATAGGGTGACACAGAAGTAGCTCCAATTCATCAATGTAATGTAGGCATGTATTCCGAATATAGTCATACGTGCTTATGGAAAAGAACTTGCATGACATCTTTTGTCCTACCCTCCCGTGGCAGCGGGGTCCTAATGAAAACTAAGGGATATTAAGGCCTCCTTTTAATAGAGTACCGGACCAAAGCATTAACACATAGTGAATACATGAACTCATCAAACTACGGTCATCACCAGGAGTGGTCCTGATTATGGTCACTTCGGGGTTGTCGGATCATAACACATAGTAGGTGACTATAGACTTGCAAGATAGGATCAAGAACTCACATATATTCATGAAAACATAATAGGTTCAGATCTGAAATCATGGCACTTTGGCCCTAGTGACAAGCATTAAGCATAGCAAAGTCATAGCAACATCAATCTCAGAACATAGTGGATACTAGGGATCAAACCCTAACAAAACTAACTTGATTACATGATAAATCTCATCCAACCCATCATCGTCCAGCAAGCCTACGATGGAATTACTCACGCACGGCGGTGAGCATCATGAAATTGGTGATGGAGGATGGTTGATGATGACGATGGCGATGGATTCCCCTCTCCGGAGCCCCCACCGGACTCCAGATCAGCCCTCCCGAGAGAATTTAGGGCTTGGCGGCGGCTCCATATCGTAAAACGCGATGAATCCTTCTCTCTGATCTTTTTCTCCTCGAACACGAATATATGGAGTTGAAGTTGAGGTCGGTGGAGCTCCAGGGGGCCCACGAGGCAGGGGGCGCGCCCAGGGGGGCAGGCGCGCCCCCACCCTCGTGGAAAGGGTGTGGGCCCCTGGCCTTGATTCTTTTGCCAGTATTTTTTATTATTTCCAAAAATAATCTCCGTGAAGTTTCAGGTCATTCCGAGAACTATTGTTTCTGCACATAAATAACACCATGGCAATTCTGCTGAAAACAGCGTCAGTCCGGGTTAGTTCCATTCAAATCATGCAAGTTAGAGTCCAAAACAAGGGAAAAAGTGTTTGGAAAAGTAGATACGACGGAGACGTATCAGGCCACCATGTCGATGTGCTCTGGCTTCACGGGGAGCAGCCCCCACTCGGGCTTCGGCCGGACCAGGCAGAGGGAGCGCCTCACCGGTGCCGGACTAGGCGGGGAGGGCCGGGAACCCTCGTTGATGACGAGGGTGCCGCTACGAGTGCGGCGCCCGAGCGGCGTCTCCTCTAGCTCAGGCTTGACGGGACGAAAAGCCGGCGAGCCGGAGCCCGACAACAAGGGCGACCCCGGCTCCATCCGCCACGGCGTCCAGGAGCTGCCACGGCAGTGAGAGAAGGATGGGCGCGGCGGGTACTCGTGGCGCGACACGTTGCCGGACTCGATATGGTCAAGGACGGCCTCGAGGGTGCGACCAGGCAAACCCCACCACTCGCGCTGCCCGTCGGCATTGAGGCGGCTGCGGGGGATGACGCCGTTGGTGGAGGCGATCTGCTCCTCGTGGCGGCGCGCGAAGTACATGGACCACATGGTGTGGTTGTCGGCAGCATACCGCGGCTTGTTCCGTTGCTCCTCCGACAGGGACGAGCGGGTGCGGGCGATCTCGGCCCGCCACGCCGCCCCTTCGGGCACAGGCGACACCAGGATACCGCCGGCGCTCAGCCTCCACGTCCCTGGCACCCGCATGTCCGGGGGCGGGGGGTACTCGGCCTCGTAGAGGAGGCGCGCCTCCGGCTCTTGGAGGTGGCGGCAGCCGAAGCCGTTCGCCGCCGCGCCGTCTCCTAGAAACCTCTCGGCCATCTGTTCATTGACGGGAGGCGGGGAGGTGGGGAGAGCGTAGCTTTGTGTGCCGGAGTGGGGGGAACTGAGAATTTTGTTGTCCATCGGCGGGGACATCGCCTTTTATAGCCGAGCGGGAGCGGCGAGAGGCTACATGTCGAGCGACGTGTGGAAGGTGAGGGCGGGACACGCGTCGTGGCGCCTTCACTGCGCCGCCCGTGTGGCATCAATGGAGGCTGACCGGCGCGGCAACGTGACAGCCTTGGCCAGCCGCATTGATTCCCACGGGAACCGAGGCGATGAGGGCGACGAAGCAGTGTCTCGCTGACTCGGCGGGCCCATCCTCTTTCGTGCCAAAATCATTTGCCCCGGCGCCCCCGGGCGCCCCCAGCGCACCGGGTTCGGCCTGGGTCCGCCGGCGTCAGTTTCGGCCCAAACCGCCGAAAAACGGCCTCTTGGGGGAGCGGCTGGGCCGATTTTTGGGCGCCGGCGCGGAAAAAACGCCTGAGGAGGGCCTGTTGGGGGCGCAGCTGGAGATGCTCTAAGGGGCTTGTAGAGATGCTCTTATGGAGTCCCCTCAAAAGAAAGCATTTGTCTTTTAGGAGTCTACCCTTATTTCAGCCCGAATTTATCAGGGAAATGCCCACCCACTGCCGAACCTGCCTCCCCTCGAGAAAACGATTGGGCCCGGCCTCTGCTGTCTCCTCGCTCGATCCCCACCCGGCGCCGAACGAATCGAGTGGCGAGCTAGGGTTCCTTGTTGCGCTGCCCGTCCTCTTCTCCTCCCTTCCGACGAGCGACGGCCGACCCTGCAACAGCCGGCGAGCGCAGCCCGACGCGCCCAACCCGGTGGGCCTTGCCGTCCTCCGCCCGGCCTCCTCTGATCCCTGCCGAGCTCCGCCCTGCAACTCTCCACCCGGCCTCGTCCAACCTCGGTGGTGACCCTTGTCGCCACCACCTACCAGCAATTCGTCTCCTTTGATTGCTAGCTGGGGTGAGCCTCTCTTCATCTCTCTGTCTCTTGTTTGTTCCTTTCTCTTGTACATGGATAATTGGATGTTTGTTAGATGGATGTATGTTGATTTTTAGTTGATGATTTGCTTGATGAATGGATTAATTGTGCTAGTTTTTCCTAGATGCATGGATGAACGGTGCAAGTATGTAAAAAATTGCTATCGTGAATGCACGATGCTACTGTGAGGTATTAATGGATGAATGGTGCAAGTATGTAAAAATAAAATTGCTACTATGAACGGAGGAATGGTGCAACGAAGTGTTGGCAATTCAACATCCAGCTTTAGTTCAGGGACATTATAGACATTTCAGCACACAACTCATCCCACAATCACTAACTACAATCTCAGAAAATAACTCGATGATTGATTCTACATAATTTTGTGGGAAGTTTCCCAAAAGCTGATTCTGGAGAATCAAAAGCTCAAAAGGACTGAACCTTAGGGGTCATGTGGTAATCGGCATGCGGGGTTGCAACTATGATATCAACCCTGGGGGACAAGATACATATGATGTTAGAGCTCCAGTCGGATAGCGGGCTGCATCATGATACCTGATGGGGGGTATTTTGTTGTGGTAGATAGTGAAGTCTCCTTATGACAGTAAGTAGTTCCAAAAATTAATGGTTGCTTAGTTCAAGTATATATGTTGCTAACCTTGTTTATATCTGGAAATTAATAAATGGTGATTGTCTAATTGATTCATCACTGGTTGATAATCTCTATGGATAAATATAATGGTCGCACATCTAGATACTAGTATATGGAAAGTTCTGACTTCCATGAATTAATGACTCCCCACTTCAAATCTAATTTGCGTTGTTTGGTCGCATCCTGATTCTAGAAACTAATTGAGTTGATCTTATGCAACCATGTAAATATGGTGAATGATTTTCTTGTTATTAATAGTGAAAAGATATTACTTGTATCTTCTTTATTTGACGCTGTTGCAAATTATGTACAGGGCGTCAAGTGCGGATTTCGTTAATCTCGTCCGCAAACCAGATGTGCCCTCAATTGTCTCCAGCTGAGAAGCTTGCTTCAGAAGAAAGTCTCAAGTTGTACTACAAACCAGTTGAGTGGTACAATATTATTCAACATCGAGCCGCTAAAAATGTAAGTTTCTTTTTAAAATTCTGGCCTCATTCGACACGGATTGCATGTGCTTATTCACTCACACCCTTCACCATGTAAGTGATCACGTAACAATGATGTCTCACTGACCTTTGCAGCCCACTTTCCTGCAAAGATTCCTTGATTACATGATAAAAGCAAGATGAAAGAAGAGGTATACTACAAGCTTTGACTATAATCTATTGCAGGACATGTGTAAATATTGTTCTGATTCAGATCCAAATGTCAAAAGATTAACTGTTCCATTTCAGAAAGTATTTTCTTTTCCAGCATATCAGAGACTTCACTATTACTCCCTCCATTTCAAAATGCATAGCGAATTTCGTTATTATTATGTACATTTTTATCAGAAAAAATCATAACCACAAAAGGCTAGTACTTTGGAATATGAATCTAATGACATCAATTTTATTCAACAAATATATATATGAATTGAGTAGTTCCTGGTCAAGGCTTGCCCTAATGGAACCTGATAGCCAATGTAGGTTACCGCCATAAAGATTAAATAAAACTGTAAATGCGCATGATGAAATCGTAGAATCGATCTGATCATAACTGAGTCTGCCCAATAATTTGAAGAATGTAATGCACCTCATCATTAATGTTAGTGCTTGTCTAGTCATTTGGTAGCCAATTTGATTCATTATTGCCATTCCTAATGACATGCCTAGGTTGGCTATATAACATTTCAGACAAATATGATAATGAAATGTAGAGTAAACAACCATAATTAAGTTAGTGAAAAGTAGAATATATAGGGATCCAAGGTTTTCAGAATGTTACACTCCGCCAGATTTGTGTGTTACCCATTTTTGGTGCATTGATGTACACATGGAAGCATTAATAAATATCCGCGCAAAGATCACTAAGGTGGAAAATATCATCAGATCGCTGATATGGCCCTGCCCGACATCCTCACGTAGGATGATATTTTCAAATCGATGCATCTTTGCAATAGTCATGAGCTAATTGATAGCATATGACTATATCCCACATCTATTGCAAGATTGTGACCATATTAATATTCTAGCAAATTAAACATGTAACTGATATATGTTGTTCCATTCAATTAAATATCATATATTTATAGATTATGGCAGCATATACAACACAGTGAGCTTATTAGATGCGATACAAGCTGTAAGTCGAAATGTACACATGTTATAAAATATTGTACACAAAGTCGAGTATTATTTTTTCTCGGTGCGGCAATGTAGGACACAACTCAACAAGGAATAATCACTATATTGATATTGTAGGGCAACTACTTTTAGTTAGCAATATTTGACATAGAGCTAGATGGTTTCTGCCCCTATATACACCAAAATGGCAATGTGGCTAAACAAGGACCAAGAAATAGTAGCTTGGTTGCTGCCCTACATACACCAAAATGGTAGCTGGGCTAAACAAGGCCCAAGAAATTAAGTTCTTTCATGTGTAATCTATGTGATACTACAAGTACTAACCACTATCGAAATTTAATCTTATGTGTTACATCATGCAAAAGCTGACCAATTTTGTGTTATGGATGTAGGATTCAACTAACTGTATCACTTTCTCGAGGTACAAATACTGCATGTCGAGACCAGAATATCTCCCCTCTTTATGTATTGTTAGCTACACCTACTAGTAACATTTCACTTGAAGGGGTAAGTATACCTATTCTTTGTTTCAATCGATATTTTGTACCAAATTATCTCTTATTATTGACAAAATGTTATGCACAGCACCCTCCCATATGTTGATTCATCCGGGCCTATTTTCTTACAACTTTTAGTGGATTTGGTAGTAAAGATCACACCAAAGCTACATTTGTAATTCCAGACATCTAGAATTTAGCATCCTCCGGAGCTTTCAACCTTAACATTATCCTTATCAGTCGTGGTATGATGTGCATCATATGTTATTCCGTGTGTTCTACAGTTCTTCACAGCCATCACGTTTTGATTCCCTTTAGTTTCAGCAGGACAAGTTGGAGAAGATATTGGTGAAAACAACTGCATCGGGGGCCATTTGGAACGATCTGCTCTCCAAAGTAAGCTTCTGGTTTCA
This sequence comes from Triticum aestivum, assembly GCF_018294505.1. Taxonomy (NCBI): domain Eukaryota; kingdom Viridiplantae; phylum Streptophyta; class Magnoliopsida; order Poales; family Poaceae; genus Triticum; species Triticum aestivum. The sequence continues at coordinate 9,216,456 of NC_057797.1, forward strand.
TTTCTTTTGAAAGATGCTAAATAGTTTCTAGAACCAGCGCAAGATGCAGTTGTGTGTAGGACTTAGAAATTAGTACTTGATACATTTAGCTACACAACACATTAGTCAAATGGATTGAGCTATTCGCTAGCTGGCAACTTATATTGCTTATTCATGTGGTTGAAGATACAACTGTTCTCCCAAACTCCCATTTCTTGAATGAAATCCAGACCAATGGCCAAACTACGACTATCTCATAGTATATTCGAATCTAGTTGACGTCTGTATTTTGGGCCAAACCATGAACCTTGCAGCGACCTATCTCCAGGTGGTAAACAACTGACAACAGTATGCCGAACCTTTTGTTGCATAAAGATTAGTGTTACAGTTTTCTGTTTTCAAAGAATCGTTAGTATCACAGTTATACTCATAAACCAACACTAATAATTCACAAAGAGATTCCTTTAATACATGGATAACTTGTGAACATAGTGCTGGTGAGCAAAGTATTGGCTATGTGTATGGTTGCCTTTAGGTAGGAGATCCAAAAAATATCTTTAAACATTGTTTGCCAAGATTTTTACAGGGGAGGGGGGGATACTATGCTCTCTGCATTACTAATTTAGATATTTTCTTCTGCTTGGGGAGGATCCTTATTATCACACATACCGCTTCTAGCCATAACACCTTTTCCTTCTAAAAATAAGTGTCAAGACCAACATTTTTAAGCTCAGAACGCAGTTATGCATGGTTTGTAGGATTGTTGAGTGCAACTATTTACTAATACATTTTGACAGACCTTGAAGGGAAATGTTTCTAGGGTAATGTATCAATTAATTTACTTCGTTTGTCATTTGAGAATCATGCGACGACTTTAAATTTGGGACATACCGTGAAGTTAACTCCTATGGTTGAAATGAGACAAAGCTTCTTAGAGGTACTTTAATTGAACTTCTCCATAGTATTAAGCTTGAATGTTCTTAATTTATGTACCATAACTTTTCTATAGTAGTTAACCATAGGATGGATTGTTAGCATAATTTTGATTAGTGTCAAGTCTGATTAGTGTCTAAGTTGTAGTTAAGTTAGTTTCCATGTATTAGGAATACATGGTCATGTGTAGTAGTAAAACAAGAGTTTTGAGTAGTACTAGGTCTTGGTTAGTCCATGTCACGTTAGGAAATCACTAGTCGGCTAGGATATATACGTGGTAGTACAAGTAGGAGTCATAGTCGTGTAGTACTAGGCTAGCTGTACTAGGTTAGTTCGATTCGGCTGTTTAGAGTCCGTGTAGGTTTAGGAAACCACTACATCCCCCATGTATGTATATACACAGCCAGAGCAACATCATGAGATTTTTATTGAAGGGGTGAAAAGAGAAAAGAAATTAAGGGAAAAACAAGGGCACGATACATGATCTTGGCTAAAAGTTTCGGTGCGTGTGTGTTTTGATGTGATCGATCCTTTGGGCTGAATTCCAACATGGATGAAGCACAATCCTTTGTAGGACCTGAAGTTTCAGACTGAATAAATTAGCTTAGCCACTTGTATTTGGATGATTAACATGTCATGTACTTTTAGTTTTCTAGAATATTGTAGTGCTTGACTTTAATTAGAAATCACCTTCCAAAAGTTCTGGCAGTGAATTGCCACATCAGAAGTAGCGCACTTTGCATCTTTGGTAAGAGAACATGTTACAAGATTAATATTATCAGTAAAGGATGGAATCTTCAGTGTATGTAAGCTTAAGTGATTCTGCGAATCTGCTTTTCTTCAGTTGTTCCTCTGATTTCACAATCATGGTTTTACAAATTGAAAAGTGAAGACTATTACTGGGGTGTAGTGGAAATTAGTTGCTTCAGCTGTATGTTGACCTTACTTATATTTCCTTTTGTTATGCATGCATAAAAAATTCTTGAGCAAGACAATTGCTTGACATTTTGCTCTCACAAGGTTGATGCTACGGTAAGGATATCCTTGTACCTTTTTTGAGCGGTCTCCTACCTTTATTTATTGATCTACTCTCATTTCCATATTTAAGGGACTAATAACTGTTGTTATCCAGTGTGGCAATGGATTATGTTGGAAACTGCCTATCAGTTGCTCCAGCAGCTTGTCTAAGTTTTTTTATTTTGTTCCATGGGTTCATATAAACTCCAAGTTGGCATATCTGCTCAAGAGGCTGGGGCAAGAGACATCCGTGAAAACCCATATAGTAGTTACTCATACAGTAATGTCCCAACTCCGTCATTACCTCGTATAATAAGGTAACACTAGTACATCTCTAGCTAAACATAATAATCGCATGCATTCCTTAGGTGTTTTTTCTCGAACATAAACTTGACCCATCGCCACTAGCACTTGGGGCATTTTCTTTCTTTGAAGAAATTAGCCACCCTGCAAAGCCCGCGCCTCAAATGCAGGTGGGTGAGCGTGCATAATTGCGCTATAGGCAACCGACTACTGCCTGGTTCTCTTCCTTAGGTAGTTTAGTTTGAAGGTATTCATTTTGATTTTGATTTTTTCGATAAGGCTGAGTAAGTTCTAGCATTGTGGAGCCAGAGCTTTTCTATGCAATGAATACATTTTCTCCATGTGTGTGGCAATTGTCAAAACTAAATATGGGGACCATTTAGGCTGCATCAGGCCCTATTTTGAATACTTACGGTGTTAACTATCGATTTTATATATAGCTAAGGGTGAAACCTGGACGTTTGTCATAGTTGAGCAGGTGAAGATGAACATATTCATTGTTGAAAGACGATTTCAATCACCCAACTGTTCCAACGCTTGCATCAGCCGCTTCCCTTGTCTACCACTCGTCTACCACATACCTACCATTTCCAGAAATTTCGTGGCGCCATTGGCCTTCCTCCAATTCGAGCGCATCACAGTCTGCCCCTATCCTCTCTTTTCTCTCCATTGTCTCAGTCAATAAATTGAGCCCTAAATGCTGTGAGCCCTACTCCAGACCGAGAGCATCGCATGCTTCATTTTCTTCCACCATCGCCACGTTGCAAGCAATGTTGCATCCTGCTATCTCCGCAGCTGTTTGACTGCAAACGATGCCGTGAGCACGGTTGCACGCTGTCGCTGCAAGCACTGTCGCCACTAAACGCAAGCAATACCACTGTTCTGCTGCCGCTGCTGAAAGCTTACCACTTCGCGGTTGTAAGAATATGCTGCTGCTCCTGCAAGTCTGCTGGCAATGGACGCGAGGTCTGCCGTCGACGCTGCAAAACTAAAGATAGACACTCCAACACATTGGACAGAATGATGGCATTGCTGGTGTTGCGAGTCGGTTGCTGCAAAACTGTAGCCTGAGGCTCCAAAATGGCAGACACTGCTGCCATCTGAGCTCTGCTGCTGCAAGCGGTAGACAAACTGCTACTAACGCTAGCAGCGCTGCTGCTGACTGCCTGGTTTTGTGAGTTGGGGTGCTGCAAAGGGGAGGTCCTCGGTGCTGCATGCGGCGCAACCCACCTGTGCCCCAAGTGTAATCATCACGCTTCCATAATAATTGTAGCGACAATTGATATAGATCAGAGGGAGTAATAATGTTGTAAACACAACTCATTTCCATCCAAGTAGTAATCACACACATGCGACACACATATCCATTACTACATATCAAGTTGAGCATACTTTATGGACAACAGAAAGTACATCTTTATCATAGTTTAATTTATCAAACAATATTCTTAGACGAAGAAATATCTGGAAATATCCTGAAATAAAATTTCCGAAAACATTCTAACTGACCATTAGATTATTAGCATGGCTTCCATGAACCATACATGACCATTTAAATATATGTGGCAAATGCACATGATTCATGAATAGGTTGGAAATAACATCATCCTTGTGACCGTATTACGAAATACAAGCTGCAAACAAGAAAAGATTAGTCTGATTTGATACATAAGTTACAGTACCGGAGAAACTGGGATTTTGAAAATCATAGAATTAAATAGTGAAGCAAAATAAAGTTGCACAATCACTTTTTTCTCTTCTGAAAAATATTTGTGTAAAACACTAAAATAACAATAGAATTCATACAATTGAAAAAACAAGTTTGTAGTTGTACCACACTTGAATCATATTACAGAGAGGATGCTCAGACTTGTAAAGGAGGTCATTATCATATATTATATGTCTCTGTTCCTGAGATAGATCAGAAGACTGTTTAAGCGCGTAGCTATGACATTTCAGTAGAGAATGAATTTTAAAATTGTTTTATAAGATACAATTGTGATGTACCCTGTAAGCATGCTCATATTCGTCTTCGATAACAAACATCTTCTGGGTGAACCAAGCTGGAGGACACTGTCTGTCCTTCCTGGAAGAAACCAGTATACGCGTCTCATGACATTAGATAAGTGGTGTTGGAGCTGTGAATGAACTGAAGGATGAAACATAACTTAGAAAGTTCTTTATGCGATAAACTAACTTTGACCCATTCTTTATCTATTGTCGTGACATTAGAGGGGAGGCCATGGAATTTGATATATCATTGAGCAGTTTTAGCCTATGAATGATGCAACTAAGTTAGATTAGATGCATGGCAACCATTAATAACCTGACTTACTTTTTTTGCCATATAAAAATCGGAATGATGAACACTCACATGGTGGTAGAAAAAAAACATGACCCTGGGTGCACAAATTAAGAAGTGACACTGTCTACTCATATGTGGAGTGCTATTATAATTCTAATTCCAACACTGCAATCGGCAAAAAAAACCACATTTCAAGGATGATGGTAATCTGAATCTCTAGAAATTCTGCAATATGGACCAAAAATATTTGTAATAAAACAAGCGCCTCCTGATTGTGGATGGATACAGAGGTACTCTATCCTGACTTCACGAGCTTACTCTTATACACAATAATTAAGCAAACAACAAGCCCGAGAAACAGCTCCTGTGGATACACAATAATTTCATAGCACCATAGCTTCCTTAAAAAAGACACCATACAGTTCTAAGTACTGTAGGATATTTGTATGTGTCAACACTCATTACTCTTAGTATGAAGTACTTTGTGGGGCACACGATGGTGCGAACCCGCAAAAGAGAGGGAGGGAGGGCGGGAGGGAGGGAGGGAGAGGGAGAGAGAGAGAGAGAGAGAATTTTAGAATTGTTTTATAAGATACAATGGTGATTTACCCTGCAAGCATGCTCATATTCGTCTTTGATAACAAACATTTTCTGGGTGAACCAAGCTGGAGGGTACATTGTCTGTCCTTCCTGGAAGAAACCAGTATACGCGTCTCATGGCACTAGATAAGTGGTGTTGGAGCTGTGAATGAACTGAAGGATGAAACATAACTTAGAAAGTTCTTTATGCAATAAACTAACTTTGACCCATTCTTTATCTATTGTTGTGACATTAGAGGGGAGGCCATGGAATTTGATATATCATTGAGCAGTTTTAGCCTATGAATGATGCAACTAAGTTAGATTAGATGCATAGCAACCATTAATAACCCTACTTACTTTTTTTGCCATATAAAAATCAGAATGATCAACACTCACACAGTGGTAGAAAACAAACATGAGCCTGGGTGCACAAATTAAGAAGTCACATTCTCTACTCATATGTGTAGTGCTATTATAATTCTAATTCCAACATTGCGATCGGCAAAAAAAACTACATTTCGAGGATGATGGTAATCTGAATCTCTAGAAATTCTGCAATATGGACCAAAAAAATTTGTAACAAAACAAGCGCCTCCTGATTGTGGATGGATACACAAGTACTCTATCCTGACTTCATGAGCTTACTCTTATACGCAATACTTAAGCAAACAACGAGCCCGAGAAACAGCTCATGTGGATACACAATAATTTCATAGCACCATAGCTTCCTTAAATAAACACACCATACAATTCGAAGTACTATAGGATATTTGTATGTGTCAACACTCATTACTCTTAGTATGAAGTACTTTGTGGGGCACACGATATGGTGCAAACCCGCAAAAGAGAGGGAGGGAGGGAGGGAGGGAGAGAGAGAGAGAGAGAGAGAGAGAGAGAGAGAGAGAGATAGAGAGAGAGAGAGCAGAACCTTTGTAAGCTGGTCCGAAATCTATATCAGTTTTGGTCCGAATATTATATTAAGAGAGATGTAACATCTTTTAGAAAAATGTGTCCTCGGTAACATATCAAATATGTGTGCATGTTTATGTATGAAACCTTACCACAAAAGTGTATGCTCCACAATTTATTTACTTGAAGAATTTAGTATGTTTCTACTGCATACAACACATACATACAACAACTGTGTGTGTGTGTGTGTGTGATATTCCACGGATATTCAACCATGTGATCATAACAAACAAACCAATAAATATGCACAATAATATTTGGAAATAATGAACACTAATTCTCTGTACAACGAGTAAATGTTATGCCCTTATGGATGTTTTATATAGTCCGCCCGGCAGTGCCCATGATTAGCCAACAACTAGGATAGATTTCTCGGTTTATGAGGTCAAGTGTGGGCATGTTAAAATTCTATTTCTCGATTTTTCATACCACTAGTTCTGTCATTCTGTTGCTTGGGGATCAAATCCATGTGGTGAAGGTAAATGTACTTGTGCTGATCATGTTGCTAGTTTGTTCTGCCATTTGTCCATCACGTAATAATGGCAGGATAAAAACTATACGGGTTTTATTAATAGGATTAGTGCGCAATTAAAGCTAAGTTTATAGGGTTCCAACTAAATTGTGAGTTATTGGATGGAAGCTATACCTTTCAAAATTGTCATGGATGTGGACTTGTAAAAGGGCAAGTAAAAATATCTCAACATGAAAAACAATTTTGTTAATCCTTAGAGTTTGTACTTGGGGCTTTGGCTAGCGAGGCTGGTTTATCTGGCTTGTGAGCCTGGACTTTTGTGGTCAGGATAGTCAGCCTAGAACTAAGCCTGGCCGATCTAGTGTTTCACTAGAGTTTATCATGACAGATTGCTCTAAGTTTCAGCTTTGTTAACACATTTTTATTTTTGTATCATAAAATGAGAAAGTATTTATTTATATTTCTCCAGATTAAGAGCTGGCAATGTGCATTTCAACTACAAGTATTACAACAATACTATGGAAAAGACTGAAGGTTCTTTCTTACACAACATTTGGGCTAGCACATTTTTCATTTTCATCGACATTTGTTAGCATCATATACTGACATTTTCCCTAGGTTCTCTACTTTTCCTAGTGTAACTAAGTATAAATGTTTGATTTTAATAATAATAATATCAATATGTATGCAACTAAGGTAGTAATTAAATTTTGCTAAGATTCTTGGTAAGCATGTTATTGGTTGAAAGCTTCTGATGTTTATGGGGGTAAGTAATCTTATTAATTACTTTGTCCAATTAGTTATGGTGCCGTAGCAAGGTAAAAAATGTTGAGAATATATTCATTATAGGAATATTAGGGTATCAATACAAAAGGAAGTAACATAGTGGATAATTTATGCTGTTAATGGTTTTGAATTTGATCTTAGAACTTAAGACGGGGATGATATTAATGCTTTTTTTATGTGCCATCATGCTTTGAATGTTTATCATCACAATGATCTTGTGTTAAATGCTTTGCGGTTACCTATGTGCAGTTTTGCACCACTGCATAATATTTGTTGTTGAAGTTAAATATTGTTGTTCAGTTCATGATTCTTATATTGATCCCTTCTTACGAGTCACTGAAGATTTGCTTGCCCCTTTTGCTTCATAAAGTGTGGAAGCTACAAGGTAAAATTTGAAGATAACTTGCATCTTGTTTATTTATTTAAATGTTGCTTATTGCTGCTAAGGCCAGGGATCTGTGTCATCTACTACATTTGGGGTAAAAAAATTTTGTTATTTCACACTTCACATTTGTTATTTATTCAAATGTTGCTTATTGCTGGCTTGTTCTTGGGAACAGTTATTACTCTATCCACCCTTTCTTATTTATTTTTATGGGAATAGTTTTTATGCACACTTTCTCAAGGCACACATCTGACATTGTGATTCTCGTGATATATACTAGGGCCTGAGATGTCACCTAAAATCATCACATGACCTATTCCACTTTGAGTTTTGGGTTCGTAAACTTCTAGATTTTTCATTGTAATGTTATTTTTCAACATTGCAATAGTTTGATTGTTGATTTGTTCTTTTCATTCATGCAGATATCTAAAGAACGCCAGGCTGTTGATGTTAGTATCAAGGTTGATGCATGGAGAATAGAGGTAAATTAGTGATAGAACTTACAAAATTTCCTCATAATAAATGATAGATTTAGTAACTAAGCCGGGCTGTTCTAATTTACCCCTGAGTTGTTTGAAGAATGTGCAGGATACGTGCAGAATCCGCATTGTGTATCCTTTTACATGCTTAGCATAGTAAATTTATGAATACTGTATATTGATTTAAATTGAAACATTTTGTTATTAGCTCCTGGAACTAATATTCCCATTTATTTCTCAGCTTGGGCCTAAGGGAGTTGATCCAATACGTCAAACATTTTCCTACTGGTATGCTATTTCTAAAGCAAATTGATCAGTTAGTTCATTTGTTTCTATTTGATTTTCCTAACTATGTTGCATCATCAGCTCAAGGTTTAAGACTAGAAGGTCGGTAACCACATCTGCGAAAATAAGCCTTGATGATGGTACATTCTCATCTTATGAAACTTTAATTTCCCTTTTTCTTTTGTGGTAGCAGACTTATGGTTTCTCACTGTGGCATAACTACATTAAATTGGTAATGCCATATTACATTAAAAAATGGTACCACAGAAAGGTGGTGTTGTTTCTATCCTTGTCTCCTGTCTGCTACATAATTATATAATAATAGTTCAAATTTTGTTCCTCATGAAATCGGTTAGAGTTATATATATTTAGTTGTGTATCCCTTTGTAATTTCTCCATTCTATAAAGGGGTTTTCTATATTGACCTATGCCCACCTGAAAATACAAATTGAATATTTCTTATAACCATATTAGAGTTTATGTCTCTTTAGCACTTGCATCTTCTTATGACATGGTATATTAGAGCCATGTGTCCCTTTGTATTTCCCCCATTCTATAAAGGGTTTTCTTCATATACATACTGGTCTATGCCCACTTGAAAAATGCAAGTTCCATATTTCCAAACATAATATTAATGCCTAGGTATTTTCCGCATGTGCAACTCGTGCTAAGATCCCGTCGTGCTGCCGCTGATTTCTTCTCTCACCGCCACCATCTCTTTCCCGTGGCTGCTGCTGCTAGCCCTGCTAGCTTCCGCCATTACCTTCCGCCATCACCCATCTCCTTCACAAATCAGCCCCATCTCCACACGCCGGCTGCTGGCCCTTCCCTTTGCCCGCTGTTTCCACCCTGCTGCCAGGTTGCCGCTGTCTGGTGGCTGCCAGGAGGCCGCCGCCACCTGATCCAGGAGGCCACCACCCCATGCTGTCTCGCTCCATCCTCCGCTGGCCTTGTTCCACCTGTCATGCGACTGCGGGCTTGCTCCGTCTCACCACTGGCGCACGCTTGTGCAAGTCCCCAGGCGGCCTGTGAACCACGGATTTTTATATACTGCCCTATGGCACCGGAAATACAAGTTGCATTCTTGCTAAAAAAAACTAACCAGAAAATCTATTCCTTAATAATTCAGTTAATTTGGATCTCCAATATTACTTTCAGAATTTGTTGGCGCCGCCTCTCTCCGCAGCGCCGCTTCTTCTTCTTCTTCTCATGGTTACTCTCAAGAACACTCTGATGAACACGAGGACACACACACCAGGGAAACACACACACACACACACACACACACACACATGTACCAAGGAAGAAAACCAGCCAGCTTTGCTGTGAGGCACTTCCTTGGCAATCACAAGTGTTACATCTTTTTGCCCAGCCCTCTCGGCTACCTTTTCTATTACTCAATGCAAACTATATATACACACGGCCAGCACCAGTGCCACCTAAGGGCTCATTCAGTTTGGAGGATTTTATAAAGTAGGAATTAGTACTAGTATAGGAATTTTATAGGATGACACTTGCCATCCTAAGGAATTGACTCGCCTCGTTCCTACACGTAAAACGAGCTTTGAGTGGATGTGTAATTTCCTTCAAAAGCATAGGAAATGAATAGTATTCCTACAAAATTCCTGTACACATTTCCTACAAACCGAATGCATCTATAGGAAATTTTCCTCCGGGATCCTTATTCCTATGTGTTTCCTATGAAAATCCTCCAAACCGAATAGGCCCTAAACTCACGCCACTACTTTGACCCACTAACTACCTAGCTAGCATGCACACAAGCGCACCACTCCTGCCATGCATGCACACCCCACGGCCAGCCACACACATTGGCTTGATCCGGTTATTCCTCCACTAGCTAACTGCACGTGCATGCTTGGACGGTCAAAAAATTGGTTGTTGACCGTGTGCGTGGGTGTATCTTTGGATGACGGCCAATAATTTGGATCACCCAAATTATTGGGGTGTTCGAGCATTAAACTGTTCTTATATGAGTACCTAGCTGTTCTTGTATGTTTCACATGAGTTTTGTGTAGTGTATTCATGAAATATTATCTCTACTATTAAAGCAGAATCCCCCTCCTCTCGTCGGATTCCCACGCAGAAAAAGGTTGAGGAGGAAAACCCCACTCTCCGAACCGTGAAAAAACAGGAGAAGAAAAACTCTCACGGCACGACCTCCACTTATGCCACAACCTGCCAGTCTCATCTCCCATCTCCTGATTTATCCCTCCCGCCTCCTGCCTGCCGACCCCGAACCATCCCAGGACCCTCCCTATCCATTGCTCCTACCTACTACCTCCACCACCACCGCCCCAATCAGTGGAACCGCCGCGCATCTGCTCTGCGTATCCATCTGCGCCTCGCCGTCCAGAGAAGCCAAGGAACCACTGCCACGCCTCTGACTCCCTGCGAAGATGGCACCTTTCCTCTGCCAGCCAGGAATCACCGCCATGTGCGGCCTCAGATCTACGATGATGGGTGCATCCAGGCTCGCACAAGGACGACCTCTCTCTTCCTCCTCCACGCTCGATTTTTTTTACGGCGACTGCGCCGCTGACACCGAGCGGCCAGAATCATTACTCCATGTATTCGAAAATACACAGGTAATAGGGTTCTGTTATTACGATGTACTTTTATGATATATAAAATCATAACCAGGAATAAGCTTCTCACACTTCGATAATTTGGACGCCGGAGGATCACCAAGAGGAAAACTATTGGTACTTTCCATTTCATTTATTGTGTTGGTTCTATACTTCTATAGCAGTATCCAAGAAATATCTTCAACACACAAGATAGCAGGAGGTAAGAAGTGGCTTCGACACAAGTCGGTATGTTCTTCCTTCCTCTGCTTTCTCATGAGATCACCTGTGCCCCTTGATCGAGTTGTAAGCCATACTTTTGCTCGAAAATTACTGTAGCCTTTGTTTTGGAAGATCCATTAGCTACTCACTCTTTGACAACCCAGACACTGGAGGATCACTAAGAGGAAACATATCTTTGAGATAGAAATGGTTTTGTTTCATCCGATTCATAACTTAAAACAGACGATGAACTCCAACCTTTACAGTTCAGTTTTCCGCCCTGTTTGCTACAAATTAACAGGGCAATTCTCTCTTTTCTTAATTAATGAAAATGCAAGTCTTTTGCCTCGTTAAAAAAACTTTACAGTCACAGGTAGAGAGAGGGAAGCTGTTAACAATATTAATGTATCTCTTTTGCATATGAGCATGCCATTATCTTTCACAGCTGTTTCCAGTTCGATGACTGTTGCACATTTTGTAAGTATATGTCTTTTTCGCTGGTTTGGATTCCTGTACAAACATTTCATTATCGATAGTTCTCATTACATGTTTACTGCATCTTTTCTGTGGCAGGATCCAAGAAGTGGCCTCAACACACAAGATAGCACGAGCCAAGAAGTGGCTTCAACACACAAGTAATGCTCGACTCGGGTTGACTCAACTATATGCATATCCATTATATCTTGTGTCAAAATATTGTTGAAACAAACAAATATGCAATATATTCTGCTCTCTCTGATTCAAAATGAACCCGAGCATTTGGAGAAAGTCTGTTCATATCATCCATAGGCTTAGATTCCTTATAAGTCCATCCTATGTGCCAGCTAGAATGGACATGAAGCTCCATTGAATACTTTCTCACTACTATTTGCTAGAGATGTTTGTTAATGCACTCAAAACAGTACTATCAACTGGATTGGCGTTTAGCTTGGTTGGATCATGGTTCATTGGTGGCTGAAAACGAAGACACTTAAATAATTTTGAGTATGAAAAATAAATAATTTTGAGTAGAACTGAACATAGGGATGAATAGAGAGTAAAACCTAAGGTGATAGAAAAGAAATACTCAAGACACTTAATTTCCAACTGATAAGTATGTGAATCCTGTGTAAGTACGGAAAGCATTTAATGATGTCAATGACATGATTTTGCTTCAGAACCTCACTGCTTCCTCGATCATGAGCTACAAGATCTTTACATTATTAAACAAAGATATCACATTGTTATCAACCATTGCCTGTATCAAACATGAAAGACAATAGAAGGTTGCAAGCAGATACAATAGAAGATCTCATTTTTCTGTTGGTTTGTTAGCGAGTTAGGTGCAGATTCGAACTGATCATTGGATTGCATGATGCGGTGATCATGGAGGACGTGCACACCTCACACATGTCAAGCTTTGTGGGATGGCATGACCGGTAAGCTAGAGTGCTCGAATGTAGCAGCTTTTTTTCCTTTCAGTAATTCGAGTATAAATCCGAACAGATACTGAAGGAAACAATAAGTTTTACAGTGGCAGAATACTTGTATCCCTTGCATATTCTTCTATGTACAAGTCGACTTCTTCCTCTTGCAAAAACACGTGACATCATCCTGATCACGCTTTGGCAACATGTCTTCTAACGGGGAGAACTCAGGTGCGGGGCGCTGGCTCTCACACTCCACCACGTACGCGGCTGGTGAGGCACGGGCAGAGCAGGACAAGGTGGGGCAGGATGCTGAAAGTGGTGCAGCACACCATGAAGAAGCACAGGCCCCTAGCTTCTTCTCCACTGTCACTTGGTGCTTGCATCAACTTTCTATTCGCCTATATTTGTAGGTGCATATAACTGTACGTCCCCTAGCTTCTTCTTCTCCATCTCTTCATTTCTTTTGCGTATGTGCGCCTTTTTTAATATATACGTACTTTACGGTCGACTGACTAAAGCTTCTCACACATATTCTCATGCTGATGGATATATTCCGAGTTTGCTGATGCATTTGAAAAAACTCATCAAATGTGGCCAGATTATGATGGGGAAGTTGGATAAGATCACCCATGTTCTGCAGCGACCTGTCCGATTTGTGGTTTAAAGTGCCAATATTTGCCATTTCCTATTCATATAAATGTGTTATCGATATATAAATTAATTGGGCACCGCCAACACAATGTCCAAGGCCAAGTTGCTCTGAATTAATAAAATTGTTAAAACAGCAATGTATCAAGGGTATGCAAATGAAATGAACATAAATGAAATGACAGTAGGTAGTATGCAGTTGAAACTATGCTTAGTGGTACATTTTTACTTTTGACGTCTTTCACTCAAACACTTGTTAGTGTTCTGCTCTAGTTTGAAATTATGCTTCATCTGCTATGAGCATCTTTGAATGGACTTGGGTCATATCAATTCCGACTTCAGAAGCGAACTATGCAGCTCTAAGTTTAACCACCAAATTCCCACATCATCAAATATGCTTAAAGTGGAGATGCCAAGGCGCTGAAGCTAATGATAACACTGTATGTCCATCAATCATATTTAGTACTAATATTGAACAGAGATAAAATGACAGTAGGTAGTATGCAAATTGAACTATGCTGAATAATGTGACAGCAGCACGTAGCCGGTGATCATGTAAACACTAGCTTTTGGTACGCACTGAACTCACTGCCCAAGATATGGGGATCAATAGTACACTTTTTAATCTGTGGATAGAACTGGACCTTGTTGCTCTCCATGTCGACACGAACCAAATACTGGCATAGTTTGGACCTGCCCGGGCGCTGTAGCGTATCATTTGCCACCCTGATCAGTTCGGTGAAGACTAGGTAGATGACACCGTCTTCATGGGTGCTCAGGACAGGGAACGACGGAGCAATCTTTGGCATGCCAGTAGAATGGTAGGACTCGTTTGCCCATATGTTTTCAACATTGTACTTGCTGCTTATTTTCCAGTCTGACAGGTCAGGCGAGAGAGCATAGACGGTGAGATCAAAGCCTTTGCCCGGCACTTGTTCAACATTGCCGTCCATGCAGACGAGCTTGATGGTGTCGCCAACGCATGCCATGGAACGGAACTTCTCGGGGCAGAGGTGGTACCGATTACAGGGGCTGCTGGTATCATAGGACGGACAATCTGCGGGCAACGCGACGAAACGGAGATCCGGGCCGTCCAAGTTGCTGCTGCACTCTTTGCCCAGATCACACACCACCATGCCACCGAGCAGGTCCACCCAGCAGAGGGTTGATCCCCGATAAGAGAAACACAAGTGAGAGCAGAAGGCCGACGGAAGGTGCAGGCGCGTGGGCTGAAAGGCCCATCCTGATTCTGGGGCGGACGACTTCCACAGCCAGATCGCTGCTTGGGAGAGTTCTGGCCTGACCCAGACGAGTTCCGCAAGAAAATAGCCGCCGTCGTCCCCGTTGCACATGACGACGGCCGACTGGCACCCGATGGCCGCATGAAAGTCGTGGTCGAGAAGCTTGGGGACCACGGAGAGGGAGTCCTTGCTGGCGTCGTAGACCAGGTAGCCTCCTATCTCTATCATCCGGGTGCCAGGGCGGCAATCGCCGGCGCAGATGGCGACTAGGTTCCTGTGTTTTGATTTTCGGTTTGAGCTTTTTTTCGCCCTAGGCCGAGATGGCCGAATTTCGGCCATTTTCAAAAATTTCGGCTGAAATTTGATCAAAATTTGACTGCAATTTGATTTAAATTTGACCAAAATTTCCCAAATTTGAGCAATTTCGTCCTAAATATACTTTTCGCCTCAGGCCGAGATGGCCGAAATTCGGCCGAAATCCACTTTTTGCGGCCGAAAATCAAAACACAGCTAGGTTCTTGTCCGCGCTGGAGATGAAGGCCGAGTGCATGTCCTGGGGTTGCGGTGGGAGCCCGAGGTATTCCGTCGGCACCAGTATGTGGAGGGAGGAGAGTTCCGGCGGGTCGGCGATGACTGCGCGTGCCTTGAAGGTCCCCATGTACTCGGTGACTGCGTCACGAAGCTCTTGCTGGCTCTGTAGCCCGTGTATTCCTTCCCACGCGGAGCGGATTGACTCTCCGCCGCCTCTGCCGGTTGCCGCCTCGTGGAAGGAGAAATCAACGTCGCGGTCGAGCAGGACGAACGAATGGGCCATGGCAGCTTGCTAGCTAGCTAGGGTTAGGATTGGGTGGAGGCAGAAGTGATTTGGGGATCGAGGATGGCAGCTCGGCTATGGTTAGGGTTGGGTTCGGTGGGGGAAGCAGGAATCGATCTGGGGATCGAGGAAGGAGAAGGGGGTTTTGCCTGGTAGATCGAAAATAGCACGGAAACGGCGTGAAGGAGAAGAGGGGACTTACTCGCACCGTCAGATCGATGAGTGGACGGTGCATACGATTAGGTCAACTCCAACGGCCAACATATTTTGTCCGCTTGCGTCTGTTTTTGTCTGCACCGATAAAAATCACGACCTAAGAGCAACTCCAATGCAGCGACCTAAACGGACACAGACTTTGTTCGCTTTTTGTCCGTTTGTATCATCTGTCCGCCTAGCGGACATGCGGCGGACACGAGCAAATGGTGGATGTACCCAACTTGCAACACATGAAGCGGATAGGACAACAACACCAGGCGAGCGCACAGCAACAACACTACGCATGCTGGCCCCGCGTACGACAGGAAGTGCCCCGGCACCGCGCAGTCGCCGCCACCGGCCCTCGGGCAATCCGGCACATCATCACATCATCTGCCTCCGACGCGACGCCCCTCTTAAATGTATCCTTGATAGACCGTATGCTCCGCACTACTAGTTTGCCACCTGCGTCAGGCCGCACCACGGTGCACCACGCCTGATCCGATACCAGTCGCCCGAGCTCCCCCGACTCCATGGCTGCCACGACGGATCCAAGACACAACCTGAGCTCAGACGCTATCAGTTCAGCGTTGACGAGCGGCCATAAGCGCGCTCCTCGACGCGTGCAGTCTGTGAGCAGGAACCTCATCTTCTGCATGGCTAGGTGTAGCTCCACGATACTGACCACAACGCAGACGCCGACACCACCGGGAGCACTCGGGTAGGCCAAGCGGCCCGTGCCCGGCTGTGACAGCGATGCCTGCCGCTTTGAGAGCGGCCATGGCTGACAACCCACCATGCTCCTGGGCGCGTCCTTCGATGAGATATGTAGTTCCCCGGGTCAGCCCGGCCCCGCGCCACCCGCATGTAGTTCCCCGACCCAGCAGTGCTCTAGTGGCCCGGCCCTGCGCCGCCTTACTGCTTGGCTCGGCTCAGAACAGGAGGCGGCGGCTAGCGCCAGTGGCCTCGCTGGTGAGCGCGGTGGCGACCTGCGCAGGTGGCCTCGTTGGTGCACATGGAGGCGGCTTGCGCTGGTGGCCTCGCTGGTGCGACAGGCCTCACTCGTGAGCGGTCACTGATATGTGGGTCCAGGACGGACACGAGCGGCCAAGAGAGGGCGACGGGAACGTCCACTTATGTCCTTCGCGGACCCATTTGTCACGCAAATTAGGGTTCAGTTTGGGTCGAGGTGGACAACAAACAGACAGCAGGCGGACGATTCGTTCGTTTGGGCCACTCCTTTGGGCCAACTTCTCAGTTCAAATGACCCAAACGGACAAAATGGGTCACTGGGTTGGAGTTGCTCTAACACGTAGACCCAAATGAACCGACGTTAGTTTTGCCGTCCCCGGTGGCCCATTTCCAGGGCAAATTTGGGTCGGGTTTGCGTCCGCATAGACTTTCCGCGGACACATCCATTGTCCTCAAATGGCTCGTCCACCACTGGCACACAATATCCACTCCACCTTCTTCTCTCCCAAATCCCACATCGGCCCTAGAAAAATTTCAATACTGACAGTGTTCCGTCCCCATCCCCGTCGTGCCTGCCGGTACCATGACCCCGGTGAAGCTGACGAAAAATCTCATCCTGAAATAGAGAGCTGCCGAGACGATGAAATGAGCCAACTAGAGGGAGGTCAAGACAAAAGAAGAAACCGCCGCCGCTCAGGCACGGGCCACCACTGTGGACGTTGAGGCCATTGCCACCAAAGTTGTGCAATCCACCCTTCTCATGCCAGGGATAGTCCGCAAGCCGGCCCTTGTCGTAGCCGCCACCATGATGACCAGCTCGACCTCGGCAATACCCCGACTGCCCAGGCTTCCGGAGTTACCATCCATATCAACATGGCCATTGACATATGGGTACCAACCCATACATGACCCGTCAACGTCCCACTTCTCCACCTCACCTCGGGACAACTCACTAGAAATCCGTGATTCATTGTCGATCGTCCCTGTGGTGCCTCCCATTTTAGCTATACGTCGCTAGTAGAAAAATCCTATAAGGGATGCCTATACTCCCATTTTAGATCAACTTTCCCCTAGCAGCCGCGAGGTCTTGGAGTTTGTCGCAACTGACCCCGAGTGGTCTCCTGCCACGAGGTGTGGGAGAATCAGGGGGCCTTCAAGCGGCCGAGGCCGCACGCGTCGATGATGAATACATGGCCGAGCTCCACCGGAATTATCCGGATCTCGTCGTCGAGAAGCGTCGTTAGCTTGCGCCATACAAGAAGGGGGCTACCGATGAGGTTGGGCCATCCGATGGGGAGGTCATCAACCTTTGCTCCAACGACTCTGACTACGACGACGGGGTGAATTGCAGGACACTTGTGAAGGAATAAGATGAGGTTTTTTTGTTTCCATTTTGTTTGAATCATTCAGTTTAAATTCGTGTTATGCAAATGTAGAATCAAATTGTGCTATCTTCGGCTAGAGATGCTCTTAGGACATTGAATCCAAAGCATTAAATATCTAGTTAATTTTATTATTTACTCGACTGGATGCCAAATATCTAGACATTCATGAGTGCTCATGAACCTTCTAGAATGTTCTCAAGTGTGCCTTGCTCATTCTCAACAATGTATTCCCTCCGTTTTTATTTACTTTGCATATTAGCTTTTTCTAAGGTCAAACTCTATAAAATTTCACCAAGTTTGCGTAAAAGTGTGCTCATTCAACGACAAATCTATATGATGTGAAAATAAAATTCAACGATAGCACAATTCTATATGATGTGAAAATATATTCAACGATGAATCTAATGGTATACACCACCGAATCAATACCATTAGATTCATCGTTGAATATATTTTCACATCATATAGATTTGTCAATTGGCATTCTTCATATTATTTTCTATAAATTTGGTCAACCTTTATAAATTTGACTTTAGCCAAACCTAATATGCGGAATAAACAAAGACGAAGGGAGTGTTAACAATTGGTAACGCTGATATGTTTTATCGGTAATATGAATATTGCAATGCAGGTCTGAGTCATGCACATCTTCCTCTCTTGCGTCATTTGTTTGGTTCATTCCTGGTACATCGTAGGTGCTTTCACATGGTATTGCGTCCACTGTCTTTGCGTCACTGTGTAATGTGCATTATTTTCAAGACGAGTATATCATTCGAGTGTTTATGATGCCAACGCGAGATTATCACCTGCATCATCATTTTCTTTACTTTATTTGCGATGGACCAGTTTGTTTTCTTGTTCATTACTATTTTTTCGACAAGGGGAATATATTAGTATCGCGAAGATACCAATTACACCCAGCCTCTGCAACAACAATGTCGTAAAGACATTATGGATGCACACAGCCAAAAAAACAAAAAAAAAGGAAAAAAGAAAGTTCTTGCTACAATGATCAATTCCTTGTAGCTGCAGCACCAACCACCTCCTAGACAACACCCGAAGTCCAAACTCTCCAAAAACGACGCCTCCAAGAAGGAAACAGTGTACAAGCACCGTCATCGCCCAATCCTTAATCTTAGGTTTTCAATCTCGAGAAGACCCGCGCTCTCAAATGCCTTCAACAAGGTCACTGCCAGGCACAACCAATTAAGGCCAGTCCTTGGGTTTTCACCCTGAAAGCTAAGACTATGTACTCCACCTGTCTTGCCGCACCCAATTGCCGATGCCAATGCTACGAGTCACGAATCACCAAGCAAAGTCCTCATCTGTAAACCTCATTACTATTAAACTTCTATTAACTTCTATTAATTTCTATGGACTTTGTCGAGGTTAGCCGGTTAGGATCGTTGAGAGCACATTTCATACACATGGAATCACCTCAACTCATTCAGGAGCATACACGTACCGTGTAGAACACATGCATGTTTACAGGAAGAACTTACTGTAGTGCACACCAAATAAAAAACAAAACAAGCTGCCCAATGGGCTAATAATCCAATCTGCATCGTTTAGCAGAGATCAAGGAGGCAACAAGACTGCACGAACAAATTAGACTTTTCATACACTTTCAGCCTCAAAAACCATATTTGTTTGGTTACAAGAAGACAGGAGTTTAACCAACATTTACAGTATCATATGTTTTACTTCACAACAAATAAACACTCCATCCGGAATTCATGGTTACTATTTTGCTCTACTACATTTACCTTGTCAATATTATTCCTTCTACAGTTTGCATTTGTTTGTCCGGTCAACATTATTCAAATGATCATGTAAAAAAACATTAGTCAAATGATTGGCAAGCAAAGCAAACATCAAGGTGGCCATCAAATAGTTCGAAACATCTAATATCTAATATTGCCATAAAAATATGTCACATGGAAATTATGCGTGCAATCTTAATCAACACAATCAAAAGAATATAAACATAACATAGTAAAAGAGATAAATACACATGAAACTACCATGACCAGTTATTACAATCCAAAACAAGCCACTCAGTGGACAATACATACTACCCAGCAATCACCATTCAGTTCAACTACTATTAACATTATATGTATCGAGTGGACGTACTCAAAATTTCCCAAAGCTTCATGAGTTGCTTTCGGTAGAAGGCGAATCCGTGCTTCTCGCCCTACCGGTGGTTTCCCCTGTCTCTAGTGACCCTTGCGGGGAATAGAGGTTGGGGAAACCCTGGATTCAAGCTTGTTGTGCCGATAGGTGTGGATGGCTCGCCGCATTAGCATTCCAGGTGTTGACAACACACTCGTTCATTGTCTTTGGCAGTTGGCGCAACGATCTGCAAGGAGCGGAACATGGTGCTCGAAATAAGGAGCTACCCAGCATGCACAGGGGCGATTTGAAGCGGTTTGGCTTCGCCCCCTAACCCGATGCTAATGAGGCTCAGGGAGCAAGTCCAAGAGGGACTATAATTTCAATTGGTCTAGATCCATTTCTTCTGATCCGGTGGTTGCTACGACTCACTAGTACCTCTAGGCAAGGTGTTTCTTCCGCTCCAGGTTTTGGTTCGGCCAACAGTGCTCTCCTTCCCCAGTTAAGGTGGAGGTCTTGGGTGGATGCTGACCGTGAGGAATATAGATTCCTCCAAGGACATTCTTGTGTCACTACACCACGACACTGCATCCCCAACAACCAGGTTGGTTGGCAATACAGGTTCCGCCAACAGACAGTTGGTCGGGAAAGACTATTGATGACTGACCTTGTCTGTTGGGGAATGTCCAGACGGGAAAACCCTTCATCGACCGACATAGATTTCCCGACCGACTTCTTTTTGGTGGTGGGGTATCTTTCCCGACCAACAGTCTGTTGGGCCTACCCTGGGCCTTTCCCGACCAACAGTCTGCTGGGGCTACCATGGGCCTATCCCCACCGACTATCAGACACGGAATTCTTTCCCAACCAACAATCTGTTGGGATGCCATGGGCCTTTCCCAACCGACAATCTGACAGCATATTCTTTCCCGACCAACACTATGTTGGGCCTGGCATTAGCCTTTCTTGACCAACTGTTAGACAGGTTTTTTTTCCTGCCAACAAACATCCATTAGCCCTCCCATATGTGGACTTCAAATTACCAATAAAATATACATCAAGTTATAGTCCATGTCATCAAAAAATATTGAACCAGATGCAAACAATAACAACATATATTTCATTAATTTTCACATATAAATAGATCGTTTGTTATGGACTAATGACCATCCAAGTTTCCTATAAAACTAATGGAACTAATTAAGTAGAAGAAATATTATGGTTCATTGCCTAATAGCAAAAATTCCTCGCTTTATTTTCTAGAATTTGTCTTAAGAGGCACATCATCTGCCTTGGCTCCTTGTAGTGGGCAACTACATACATATCCTCACAGCGTTCCACAAAGATCCTTGTGTCGTTCTAGTACTTGACATCAAAGCCTTCCTTCTACATGGCATTGGAGAACATCCTCCAGTTTGAAAATCTGCAAGTCAAAAGTAGTTTCAAATAGCCGGCTATAGCGATAGCCCGCTATAGCCTTTTCAGCAGGGTGCCGCTAAATGGCCGCCTTCACAAATATCCCGATATAGCTTGCTATAGAGATTTGGAGGCCCGCCGCTATTTTCTATAGCCCGCTATTTAAAACACTAATCAAAACCCCCGGTTAATATTTCCGCACGATAACTAGAGAACGTGATATTCTCTCTAAGCTGCCTTCAATATCATTTCATACCAAAGCAACTAAAGAGAATTCATTATCATTGATGGGAAAAGGGGCACCTTTAGCTCCCCTCTTTTGTGTTTCCTGTAACTTCGTTTGCTATATCCTGAGATACATGAAAGGAGTAAAGAATCTAGTAGCGAAAGCATTTGCTAAATGAAAGGATGATTCTCTTCAGGACATGGGGGATAACACTCTTCAGGCCATTCCTGTATAAATGAAAGGAGTAAGAAATTAGATGATTAATAATAGGTAGCAGTGGAAGCATTTGCTAAGCAACGAATTTACACATGGGGATAGGTGGAGCCTTCAATATTTCCAAATCAGTGACATGCTCAAAGTCCTATTTGCAGGCAAGCCACTTGCTATCACAAACAAGCCGATTAATAATAGGTAGCAGCGGAAGTGACATATTTGAATGTAACTTTGAAGCCAAGATCTGTTTGTGACCTTTGTCCACCATGCTACTACATTTTTCCAAATCATTCACTGAAAAACAACAGAAAACAAAACTTCATGTCAAGCCTGCTATCAAAAGAAAAAACATGTGTAACCAGTCCATGAAAGTACTTTCTAGAAAAATATAAAACAATAATGAAGCTTAATTAACTGCTGCACATAAAGAACTTTACTGCTTCAAGGGCTTCTTTATTTCCATGAAGCAAAGAAGCATAGATTTTTTTAAGATATTATTAAACTTACCACCTAGTTCAAATCTGCACACTGCAGCACATACAGAGAGAGGGAGGGGAGGGAGAGGCCAAGTGAGAGTGAGATCTTACCAATGTCGTTGCCGTCATGGATCACTGGCACCTGGTCACTGAAAGTTAGTTGGGGGAGATGAGTGTAAAACAAGTAAATTTTAATAAGCATCAACCAGAAGAAGTATATCGCTATATAGCTCTGTACATTGACTAGTAACAATCAATGCTGGTCTATCTTCTCTTCTTACTTGGTAATGGTATACACAATATTTTGGTTATTCTCTTCATCTAAAGATTGTCTCAGATAATGTATGTAGTTCATAGCTTACATGGTTCAATAGAATTGTGAAACTGATTCATGAAAATACTTTTTAGAAAACTCAAACCAATAATGATGCAAGTCAACATAAAAGAAGTATACTGCTTCAACCAGAGGGCTAGAAAATGAAAGGTAGGCCAGAGTTCTCACAAGAGCTTGTCTATGGCATGGTAGATGCCAGCCAAACCTAAACTAACAAGAAACCCTTCACAACAATGAATTACGACAATCTTTCTTATTCTGCATCTCTGGTTCCTTCTTCACTTCAGGCTCTATCTTCTCCTCCGCAGCTTCTTGAATGTCTTTCGGGACGAGCTCTACAACGTCATTGTCATCATCCTGGGCAGCACCAATGCTGGCGCCAGCCTCAGCACCAGACATCTACTTCTCGAACTGCTCAGCAAGCCTCCGCTGAAACTTCTCAGAGAACAAATTAGCAGGTACATTGCACAAAGTCTAGCCTCTCTAGGTTCCCAATTTTTCAAAACCAGAACAACACTCAAGAGTGTAACCTGTGGTGACAAGCAGTGGTGGAGCTTCGTTCAAAGAAATTTCAGAAGGGGGGAGGGGGGCAAAGCTACAAAATGGTATGATTCTGTTTTTGGAATATCAAAGTATGACCACACGTTGGAATTCGTAGCATGTTGAGCATATTGATCTTATCTTCTTACAAAATACTCCCTCCATCCGGAAATACTTGTCGGAGAAATGGATGTATCTAGACGTATTTTAGTTCTAGATACATCCATTTTTCTGACAAGTATTTCCAGATGGAGGGAGTACATTTCTAACACCAATTACATGTAAAGTCAGTCTAAACGTGTGCCATTTCCCAAAGTACCATCATAGTTAACATGCATAGTGAATGGCTAAGTTCTGTCCCCCAAGTTATAGCATGTGAATTACTTATGAAAATCCATAAAGCAAATATATTTAATTGGCTATAAAAAGGCTACATTTAAAATAGGGATTGTAATACCGATTAGCTAGCTCGACATCAACTTAGAACAAGTTAACTTGGGCATACATTTTAGAACAGAGTGAAAAAAGTGCCTCGATTGTCATCTTAACAGAAAAATTGGGATGGATATTTATATCTAGTATATAAAGAACAGAACATGACACATTCCTAGATATCTAACATTTATAGAGTTTTAAGTCAGTATGTCTCGTTGCCCGGATATATTTTTTTTCACAACCAAACTTTAGCCCATGCAGCGAACAAAGCATCATTAAAAATGGAGTAGCAACCCTTCACAACATTGATATATACAATAAGCCATAAATTAGATAGAAAAAAAGTAATCTATAACAATGTAACAGTATATATATGTAAACCAATACAACTTAATTCAGTCTAAGTATAAATTAAAGAAAAATGCAACTGTAATAAAAAGGGCAACCTGGTGCATGTAGCTCCCGCTTGCGCAGGGTCCAGGGAAGGGTCCGACCACTTTGGGTCTGTAAGAAAAATGCAACTGTAATATCTATAGAAACAGACCGAGAATAAATTAGAGCAGCATCTTACTTCATTCCAGAAGTACTGAAGAAAAATTACAAAAAAAAATACAGCTGGAAATCTATGCAAGCGAAAAAGATAAATTACAAAACCACTTAATATATCTTCATTCCAAAAGCGAACTATTATGGATGTTCTACAGAACTACTGAAGCGAATTCACAGAAAATACAACTGTAAAATGTGTAGAAGCATGACTGCAAATTTAGAAATTGCTAAACACGTATTTAATCCTGTTTCCAGAAACTGAACAAAAGTTTACAGAACTAATGTTCCAAAATTACAGATAAAAAAATGTTGCAAGTGCATACAAGCCTAACAGTAAAACCACTTAACATCTGAACTATTCTGGAAGCTACAGAACTACCGAAGCAAATTTATAGAGAAAATACAAACATAAAATTTATAGAAGCATAACTGTACAAATACAAACTGCTAGATCTTGATTCCAGAAAAACTGAACTAAGTTCTACAGAACACAAAATTACAGAGGTAAAAGTTGTAAGTTAATAAAAGCCCAAGTGTAAAACCACTTACGAACTGAACTAATCTACAAGTTTTACAGAACTAATTTTGCAAAAACATAGAAATACAACAGTAAATCTATACAACCGTGAGTGACGCTATGTCTTCCTACCGAAAATCCTTCTGCTAGAATTGGAGCATTGAGACTAATAATTTAACAAACACTTGCAGTGTGTTGCCCTACAAAAAGAAATAAGCATGAGGCATAGGAACAGGGAAGAGTTGGATGTGGGGAGAGAAAAAGTAAACGATACCTTGTTGTTGGCCGGAAAGAGTAGCAAACCTCTAGCCTCTAGGGTCTAGGCCAATATCATCCTCGTAGAAGTCATTGACGAAGAGGTCTATTTATGCCTGCTTGCAGAGCCTGTGTATGGCGTATCTCAACCCTCGCCTGATTCAGAGCATGTAAATTGAATATACTCCTATGTTTGCAAGAATTCTACAATGCTTAACTGAAACTCTGAAACATTAGTACGATTATTTGGACCTTTTGTGGAACCTGAAACTAGTCCTCAGGGTTGTCCCTCTTCTCAAAGCACAGATACGGGGATACATTTATATATAAAGAAAGTAATGAATTTTCATAGGATGAGTACCATTGCAATGACCTTCAAGCACACAGCATAATATGATAGTTCAGCAAAGGTTCAACGATCACAAATTCACAACTCACAAGCACTAAAGTTCACAAATCAATCATAACCAGCTCATAAAAAAAGTAGCCAATTAAGATTTCCTGTAACACCGAAAGGAATACCTATAGTATAGATTTTTTTTTTGCAATCATAGCATCAAGCTTATTCTTCTGAAGTTCTCATTCTCTCATCTCCAGAAATCACACAAGCGGTAGCCAGCTCTTAGACTGCATTTCCGGCTACCCCATTAGCAGTTATTGACATTCTGCTCGAGCTCGAGCTCCCAACCGAGGCGCTGCTTGCTGGGTAGAAGTACTACCACAAGTCATGGCGGATTTTCTTATGAAAAGAAAAGGGAAAAGCAAACAAATCAACTACTCCTACAAGTGCCTAGAGCCTATATCATGCATTAGAACTACTTGGAACCATATAAATTTGACATGCAAGCTCAAGAACATGGTCACCTAGGAAACACAAATTTGCAATGAATAAAGCACTAGAACAAAAACTAATTGGACCACTGGAGGAGTCACATACCAAGGAACAATCCCCCAAAGCAGTTTTGTGAGAAGTGCTTTCAGCAAGGAGATCGAAAATTGCAGCAAAATTAGCTAGAACTCGTGCTTGAGCCGGTTGGTGATTTTTTTGGAAGGAAGAAGGAGTGTGTGGTTGCTGGAATAAGTGGAGGGGAGCCACCATGGGTCCACGAGGCAGGGGGCGCGCCCAGGGGGGTGGGCACGCCCTGGACCCTCGTGGCCATGCGCTTGCTCCCCCTGTTGTGTTCTCAGTGCCAGATATTCTCAAATGTTCTAGAAAAAATCATATTTCATTTTCGGGACATTTGGAGAACTTTTATTTTTGGGGTATTTTTTATTGCATGGATAATTCAGAAAACAGACATAAAATACTAATTTTACTTTATTTAATCTAAATAACAGAAAGTAAAAGGAGGGTACAGAAGGTTGTGCCTTCTAACTTCATCCATCTCATGCTCATCAAAAGGAATCCACTAACAAGGTTGATCAGGTCTTTTTAACAAACTCATTCCGAATCGCATGAAACCAGAGAAATTTCGAATAATACTATGTTACCTCAACGGGGATATGCACATCCCCAATAATAAGAATATCATATCTCTTCTTGACAGTAGGTAGAGGAAATTCAAAACCTCCAAAAATAATCGATGAAAATTTTCCAATAGAATTGATACTGTGGACTTGAGGTTGTTTCCTCGGAAAGTGTACCGTATGCTCATTACCATTAACATGAAAAGTGGCATTTCCTTTGTTGCAATCAATAACAGCCCCTGCAATATTCAAAAAGGGTCTTCCAAGAATAATAGACACACTATCGTCCTTGGGATTATCAAGAATAACAAAGTCCGTTAAAATAGTAACGTTTGCAACCACAACAGTCACATCCTCACAAATACCGACAGGTATAGCAGTTGATTTATCAGCCATTTGCAAAGATATTTCAGTAGGTGTCAACCTATTCAAATCAAGTCTACGATATAAAAAGAGAGGCATAACACTAACACCGGCTCCAAGATCACATAAAGCAGTTCTAACATAATTTCTTTTAATGGAGCAAGGTATAGTGGGTACTCCTGGATCTCCTAACTTCTTTGGTATTCCACCCTTAAAAGTGTAATTAGAAAGCATGGTGGAAATTTCAGCTTCCGGTATCTTTCTTTTATTTGTAACAATATCTTTTATATACTTAGCATAAGGATTCATTTTGAGCATATCAGTCAAACACATACACAAGAAGATTGGTCTAATCATTTCAACAAAGCGCTCAAAATCCTCATCATCCTTTTTCTTGGATGGTTTGGGAGGAAAAGGCATGGGTTTCTGAACCCATGGTTCTCTTTCTTTACCATGCTTCCTAGCAACAAAGTCTCTCTTATCATAACATTGATTCTTTGATTGTGGGTTATCAAGATCAACAGCAGGTTCAATTTCTACATCATTGTCATTACTAGGTTGAGCATCGACATGAACATCATTATTAACATTATCACTAGGTTCATGTTTATCACCAGATTGTGTTTTAGCATCAGAAATAGAAATATCATTTGGATTCTCAGGTGTGTCTATAACAGGTTCACTAGAAGCATGCAAAGTCCTATCATTTTCCTTTTTCTTCTTTTTAGAAGGACTAGGTGCATCTAAATTGTTTCTCTGAGAATCCTGCTCAATTCTCTTAGGGTGGCCCTCAGGATACAAAGGTTCCTGGGTCATTTTACCCCCTCTAGTCATAACTCTAACAGCATTATCATTTTTCTTACTATTCAATTCATTGAGCAGATCATTCTGAGCTTTGAGTATTTGTTCTACTTGAGTGGTAACCATAGAAGCATGTTTACTAATGAGTTTAAGTTCACCCTTAACTCTAGACATATAATCACTCAAGTGTTCAAGCATATCGGAATTGTATTTCAATTGTCTACCAACATAAGCATTGAAGTTTTCTTGTTTAACAATAAAATTGTCAAACTCATCTAAGCATTGTCTAGCAGACTTATAACGAGGAATATCACCTTCATCAAATATATATAGAGAATTTACCTTTACTACCTGTGTCGGGTTATCAAGACCATGTGTTTCTTCAATAGCTGATGAATTAAGACCATATATTTCTTCAACAGGCAGTAAATTAAGACCATGTATTTCTTCAACAGGAGGTAAATTCTTAACATCTTCAGCATTAATACCCTTTTCTTTCATAGATTTCATTGCCTCTTGCATATCTTCAGGACTGAGAAATAGTACACCCCTTTTCTTCGGAGTTGGCTCAGGAGTTGGTTCAGGAAGTGTCCAATTATTTTCAGTGTTGGCGTTAAATACGACCGCTGCGTTGGTTGGCCGGCCGACATGTGAGGCTGCGGCGGACACCGAGGGAACGAGCGGTGCGTCCGCTTCGTTTCCACGCCGGCCCAAATTTGGGCCTGAAATGCGTCAGCACGGACCCGAAGCGGATACATTTTGGGTTTGGGTCGGTGCGTTGTGCCGGCGTTTTTGTTAGTGGCTACCCAAGCAGACATGAGCAGACTAAATGAGTCGTATGGTTGGAGTTGTTGTAAGTGTTTTGAATTGTGGCCGAATTTCAGCCATCTTGGATGGGCCCGGAAAATGCCATTGTCGGCCTAATATTTAGGCCCAGTTTGAATTTGGCTGGCCCGATCAAACTTCTAGAGCCTTGTGTTTTTCAAAATTTTGATTTATTTGACGATTTAATCTCTAATAACCCCTCATCACTGCTCAAGTGTGGAGCACTCATTCTAAACCATCTAACTTCCCGGCCGGTCACCCATTCTCTCACTACTCCAGCCTGAGCACGGTTAACATCCGAGTTCCATTTCATTTTATTCTGTTGTTGGTATAGCAGGAGCCAAGAAGTGGCTTCAACGCACAAAATAGAAGGAGCTATACCTATGCTTTCTGCCTCTTAAAGTTTATTACCTCACCGCTTGATCCAGATTCCGAGGCCCCACACTCAAATGACATGCAACCGCCATCCACGCTACCCAGTGGTAGTGATTAAGATCGCGACCCTGTATAATTGAAAACTCGCTTCACTTTGTTCACAGTATTAGATCCACCCTGCTGTTGCAAGGAGGATTTGGAATCCAACATTGTGCCGATTTTCCCATGTGGTACAATGTCACTCATGCCGAGGAAAGACCAAATTGAATTAGCAGAGCTGCGTAGCACTGGAGGTGATGAAGATCTTATCTGAGGTTACATATCAAACAAGCACAGAACTGTCAGTACAAGTGATTGCAACAATTCATGAACTGTGAGTGATCTCAGCATGTGGTACACTCACCGCATTCATTAGGCGGTTGATGGGCTTCTTAGTCACCGGTGTTCCGTCTCCACCTCGCGCCTGAACCTCTCCATGACCAGCTTCTATGTCTTCCTGAAGTGATGAGGCTGGTGTTATTGGTTCAGTAGGAGTTACTTGGTTAGAACCATTTGCTTTTGGTGGTGGTGGTGCTGCTGCTGCTGTGTTGCCATTCATCAAGAAGGCAGTTATGCTATCAACGTCCATTGAGATCATGGGCACTGGAGCACGGGGTGATGCTACCACTGGATATGCAACTGGTGAGGGGCCCAAGGACTCGAGCATACTGGAGGACCAAGACTGCAATGATCTAGGTGAAGAGAAGGAAGGACTTGGCATTCCTAGCAAGTGGGTTGACATTGTTCTGCTCATGAGGTGGTGGTGTTCTACTGTCTTCTTTCTATAATTGGTCTCTAAGTGGTAGTCTCCTGGGCTATAGACTATCACCCGCTTCAAGGTATCCTGCTTTAGCCATAGTTGTTTGCCCTGACTGCAAAATGCTTGCATCTGCTAGTTTCTTTTGCTGTCTACTACAAGTGAAAAAGGCTAAACACAGTAAATAAATTGTGTAAGGGTAAGCATAATTGCTAATGAAGCTGGTTACTTTACAATGTTATCAACAAAAAGGAAGTATTATTTGAGCTATTAAGGATGACATGTTTTGTTGACAGATGTAGCTATTCAATATATCTAAAAAAATACATAGAATTGCAGCAAAAGGAAGAGTTGATCTTAATATCGCTTTTACCAACCTTTTATTACCACCACTGGTTGGGGATGCATTGCCAGTAAAATTGACGACTTTAGTCTGCTTTTCACAATTCTGCAACTGATATCCTGTACTCATCTTGGCTTGGCAAGTTTTATTCCTCTCAAGAAGAGGCAGGAAATGATGTATGTATTTTTCATACTTGGGGAGATCCGCCTTCAAATCCTCGTGCACATCACTCTTCTGCAACAACATTAAATTCAGTATCCTTATGATTGATTTCTTGAAATTTGCTTTGCGTTTGTATTGATTAGCTTTTGCTTCAGATAGTGATGAGAATTGTTCCTGTATGGAGATGGAACCAAGGGTTTAAGTGACAGAGATGTGCAAAATCATCAATGAATGAAGATTTATCTCTAGGAATAGGACGAGTGACCTCTGTTAGTGCTGGAAGAACGACTCTACGATCCAGTTCCAAAAACTGAGGAAAATAAGCATCTTTCCAAGTCTTGATCTGCAATGAAATATTGCAACAATACAATTTGGATGAGCTGTGCAAATTTAACAAAAAACCATAAAAAAATCATCAACTTGATTTGGTCATTCAGCTATTAAGGCTTCTGCATTGAAATACAAGTTCAATTAAACACAATATCCCACTACATATACAAGAACCTTAATTACTAAATTGGCTTTACTAAAGCAACTATGCATAACTACCACATATTAGGAATATACTTATAGATATAAGAACAAATAATACACATATAGTCCTACGTCATATATTTTGATGCAGAGGGAGTATAAAATGAAGGATTCTCTCACCTTACAAAATAATTCCTCCTTGAGATCATATTCTCATACACTGCAACATGAGAAAAACCAACGAAGTCAAAGGAAAATAATGATTGAAGTTTTATGGCATTCACACTTTTTGTTAAATAAAGCAGCTGAAGTACCTGGAATCTAAGAGTTCTGACAAAGCAAAGTGCTCTGTGGAGCACCGGGAATCTGTTGTACAGGTGGTGTCATTGGCTCAGTTCACATGCCTTGAATGGCGTATATAATAGACTTGTTTGCCTAGCACCCTGCTGATTATTCCATCTTGTAAGCTGACCAGGCTGCATCTTGGAGACATCAGTTTGTTGTGCTCCAAGCATTTGGTACGTTTGCATGCCCATCTCTTGTTGGTTGGCTCTCAAAATTTGATTCAACCTTGTCATCTGCGGCTGTCGCACTCCTATAGCACTATCATTTTTGCCAAGTAGGTGATTTTGCTGAGAATTTGGACCAATAAGTGGCTTGAACAAACGGCGGTATGTTTGTGTGCGGATTTTTGGAGGCCGAGCTCCACGGAGCTTGGTATTTTGAAAATATCAGAAAGCATATTTAGAAGTTCAAAAGATCTGAAAAAAATCCATGGAAACATATATGTATTCCGCAAGAACGTTTTAAATTTCATTTAAAAATGTTGTGATTAGTAGGCTGTACAAAAAAAAGTCCAGCCCAACAACAAAAATAAAATGCCCGTTTAAAAATGTGTATTTGTCTTTTTTCTGTATGCCACATGTGAAAGTATAATGCTATGAAATTTCGCGCATACATAGTATACATGTGTATGTGTGTTCACGAATAAATCCAAAATATTTGCACTTTGGAAAAATGAAATTTGAAAACGAGCTCCCTGGTGCTCAGCCTCCGTTGACATTTTCCGCGGTATGTTCTTCCTTCCTTGCCTTCTCGAGAGATCACTTGTGTCCTGATCCTACCGCTATTGAATTTCTGTACCTATATTCCGGAAACAAGACAGATCTTCATGAAGACCTCCTATATTTGAATAAGATCGGACATTTCCACATTGAGGTGAAATGACATCGAGGAAAATAATACTGAGTTGAGCGTCTAGGCTCTAATACCAGATGTGGTGTCCTCTAGTCATGCATTATGTTTGCTATACCAAGGGTTGATGCGGATATGGATTAATGACCGGAGGGATCTTGGAGAAGAAAAAGGGACAAAAAGATAGATATTTCCCTTCACGCGGGCCCAACAATGTGCACACGACTAACAAACAAGGAAACGCCATGCCGGTGGCCCAAGCACAGGCTACACAAACCAAGTTTTGACAAAGAAAGGATCTGCATCCCTGAAACACTATAGAAGGGCTCTGTCTAACTCGCGTGTTACATCAACTTAGACAACACAGAAGTGAGAAGCAGCCAAAGATCCACTGTCGAGTGGACGCCTCAATCCTGGCTGCCTCTTGACCTAATGCCCCTGCCACTAACGGTCGTGGGTCATAGCCGACCGTTCTCCCAATTCACCCTCCACAATCTTGATCGGGTATGATCTTCCTAATTACTCTCTACATTTTTAGATCCATAATTCTACATCTGTTTCGGGAACGGAACTGGATCCAGATTCTCGCTTAAGGATGAGCCCTATATCACCGATGCCGCGCCGGCTCTCTTCTCCTTTGTCTGTGACTCTTGTGGCTTGGCGGCAGCTGTCGAAAATGCCTTGATCAGAGATATCTCAGGTGTGATTTTGTCGTGCAATTATTCAGAGTTTGGGACCTTTCTCAAGAAACTGTTCTCTCTCGCTAGCGCGTCCACATGATGGTCAATGGTGCTTGTTGCCTCTTCTTTGCGGCCAGTCGTTGCTTCGCCTTTGCTAATGCGATCTGCAGGCCAGTCGAAGGCAACTGCTAGGTTTAAGTTCTTCATGTGCCTAGTTGTTCACAAGCACTGCCTCGCCCCTGACAACTGGCTTTCTGAGCAACTCATCCTTCCCGGTCTGCCTTGCTGCATTGGTGTCCCCAAAACGTGCACTCACATGTTCATGCACTGCCTCTTCACGCACCAGGTCTGGCAGTGTTTCCATGAATGGACGACCACAGACTTCCCTATGCAAGAAATGGACTCCAATGATACTGAGAATTGGTATCTTAAGGCCAAAAAACTCCCTCCAAAGAATATGTGACACAACTTGGATACGATCACTATCCTAGTCCATTGGAGAACATAGAAGGAGCATAGTATGAGGATGTTTGAGCACACAAAGAGCAGTGCCGCCTGCCTAATGGCTCTCGTCAAGGAAAACATCCAAGCCTGGAGGGCCGCTGGCTGCATCATCACGAACTACACTGTTTGTGATCTGTCCTTTTGACAGTGGTCTTTTTGTGGGTGGCATCTTGTCACCCCTTTGAAAAAAAATATCTTCATAGGTCGACCTATCGCACACGGTTGTTCTGAACCGTGTGCTTTGCAACCACCTATCACACACCACTGCAAGGCGACAGTTTGAAACTGTGTTTGTGACAGTGGTTTTTAATCGTGTGTGATGACCCAATCTGCACTGGTGCTCGTATCAACAATTTCTCTCCACGTGGCCCCAACAATCACATGGCTAACGAACGCGAAAATGGACTGCAGCCCACACACAAGTTTGGGAAAGAACCGGCATCAGTCTTCTAAAAAATGACGAGGAAGCAGAAAAACCCTTGAACGCTATATGACTCCACTTTCACATGTTAATTACACTGAGTAGCAGAGCTAAGTACCAGATCCAGCGTCAAGATCGTTGTCTGCCCTAGAAGCTACCACCAACGCCTCAATCCTGGACGCCCCTGTGGCGAATGTGCGTGGCTGCCCATCGTCGTTCCTCCTATTCACTAATGTCCACAACCGTTGCGTCTTCAAGGACCAACATCCGTGACTGTTGTGCCTTAAAAGTTGAGCCTTCAAGGTACGACTTGCTCATTACTCTCTAGATTCATAGATCCACGATAATTCTACATCCGTTTGGACACCTAAGGATCACCAAAAGGAAAATTATTGGTACTTTCCATTTCATTTTACTCCCTTCATTTACTTATACAAGTCCACTATGGAATATACATTTTGCATCTATACAAGGCCGCCAACAGTAATTGAGGCAAAATTAATGATATTTTCTTGTACTAGCAACATGTTTAATGCTTGCATGCATGTATTCATAATGAGAGTCAGCTACTTCCCCCCACTCAGATTCCTTGCATGCATGTGGCGTATTAATGACGCAAGTAGACGAAAACAAAAACTAACTTGCAAAGCAGCCATTAAAATTTATGTTGGTACTTGTAATCTGAGTTTGTGGCCTTGTATATAAAAATGGAGGGAGTATTGTGTTGGTTCTATAGCAGTATCCAAGAAGTATCTTCAACACACACAATAGAAGGAGCTAAGAGGTGGCTTCAATACAGAGTGGTATGTTCTTGCTTCATCGCCTTTCTTGAGATATCACATGTGTCCTCTTCGACTTGTAAGCCATACTTTTGCTCAAAACTCACTTCAGCGTTTGTATTTGGAAGGTCCATAAGCTGCCTACTCTTTGTCTATCGAGATCGAAGGATCACTAAGAGGAACATATCTTTGTGATAGAAATACCATTGCCAATATGATAGCATCCTTTTCCCTTGGATCATATTCTCTAAACCAGTCAACAAAGACCATGGCTATTTATTCATCCGATTCATAACTTAGAACCAATGCTGAACTCCAAACTCTACAGTTCTGTTTTCCACTTTGTTTGCCGAAAATTAATAGGTAATTCTTACTCTTTTCTTACTTAATCAAAATTGCAAGTATCTTGCCTCGTTAAAAAGAACTTTACAGTCAAAGGTAGAGAGAGGGAAGCTATTAACAATATTAATGTATCTCTCTTGCATATGAGCCTGCCATTATCTTTCGCAACTGTTTCCAGTTCGATGACTGTTGCACATTTTGTAAGTATATGTTTATCTTTTCACTGGTTTGGATTCGTGTACAAACAATTCACTATTGATAATTTTCATTACCTATTTACATCATCTTTTCTGTAGCAGGATGGAAGAAATGGCCTCAACACACAAGATAGCAAGAGCCAAGAAATGGCTTCAACACAGAAGTTGTGCTCGACTCGAGTTGAATCAACTATATGCATACCCATCATATCTTGTCTCAAAATATTTTAGAAACAAATAAATATGCAAGTATATTCTGCTCTCTCTCTGATCCCTCAAAATGAACCTGAGCATTTGTAGAAACTCCGTTCATATAATCCGTAGGTTTAGACTCATCACAAGTCCATCTTCTGTGCCAGCTAAAATTAATGGTCATGAATCTCCATTGAATATAGCACTCTTGCTTTCAAAACAAAGAACATGTCAAAGTCAACATGAGTGTTTATAATGCTTGACTTGTTGCAAATAGTTTATGACAAGATCAAGGAGTTGATTATGACGAGATTGTCTCATCATAATAATACTTAAAGTCAATTTGGATTAAATTAGCAATTATTAAATATTTTAGTTATGAGATATAACAGATGGATGTCGAAATGATTCCCATGAGCTGGAAATAGAACCAAGGATGTACATTTGATACGGCCCAAGGTAATTTTGTTGATCCAGAGGATGCTAGTAAGTGTGCAAACTTCAAAAGATCTCGTGATGATCTGAAATAAGCATAGTGGAGTTGGAATATTTATTTTGATGAATTGATCAGATAATATGATTTCTTCGATAGAAACAAAAATGCTTGTACTTACAAGAAAGTAAGTATGAGCATGATAATATTTCTAAACACTGTGTGTGCATGACACATTGTTGATTGGAAATTATATAAATTTCTTGACACGGATTAAGACTTTATTGAAAATAGTTTTTCAGCAAAGTACTTAGGCAATATAGTCCTTGTATTATACATAATAATCTATGAAGATGATAGTGTGTAAACGGGCTTAGCCTAAATACATATTGACCAGAGTACTAAAGTAGTTTAGTATGAAAAATGTCAAGAAGAGTTTTCTTGTCAAAGTCACATGGAAAGAGTTCTTAGCAAGAATCGATATCTTAAAATACTAAATAGTGAAATACATGATTTCAATCACACTTGTGTTCAATTCAATGGTTTGTAATAACAAGATATGTTCAAGTACTCCAAGTAAGCTGTGAGTAAATTTACTAGTATGGGCAAATTGTTGATCATAGGACAACAATGAAGATATCGTTAAGTATTAACGACATGTTTCTCCCATATGGAGAGAATAAAGAGATTGTTGTAAAGAGTTACATGAATACATGTTTGATGTAAGTAGTACATCGACAAAAACTTCAATTTGTGCTCCAAGCGAATTTCGATTTCAATTAAATGATTTATGGTGGCACAGCAAGTTAGAATTTATCCAAGAAAGTTACCGTGGTGAATTCTATAATAGAAGGCTGAGTATATTGTCGCTTTAGAAGCAACAATTGAGGGTGATGAATCAACGGTTCATATATGAACTTAGTATGGTTTCTAGATGATTACGCAAATAGAACATTGTTCTCATATGGTGGTCTATGCCTTAATCTAAGGAATCAAAGGTCTTGCCAGTGATTCAATATATACTAAGCTTGTTTCAAATAAATTATGTATTCATGTGAAAGCATTACGGATGCATAGAAATGCAAATGATACAAACGGATCTGAAGTTGTCAGATTCGATAGGACGAAGTCTAAACCACAAGCAAGACATGTACTTACACCGGAATGCCATTGGTGTAAAAGTTAAAAGTATGAAATAGATTATTGACTCTAGTGCAAGTGGGAGACTGTTGGAAATATGCCATAGAGGCAATAATATTTGTATTATTATATTACCCTATTCATAGTTAAGATTTTATATTTCATGCTATAATTGCTATGATGCTGTAATATGTGATTCAGTGAAAAATTCATAGGCACGTGTGCAATGATAAACGATAAACAATAGGTTCCCGGTCTCGCCTCTAAGACTGGCTCAAGTGTTGTTGTTAATCATGTTTTTCGGATCAAAGGATATCGGTAAGTGTAGTAATAGTCCTAAAACAACATTTAGGGGATGACATTAGAAGAACGATCATATTGAATCGACCCAATTCTTGTTTGTTATACTTTGTGACTACATCGTCTGAAATCATCTGTTACAACACAGAGTGTTAGCATGTGCTTTAATTCCTCTGGCCATGAGAGTGTCTCGATCACTTCCTATCGGACGGTGGGCTTTGGGGTTGCTCAAACATCATCTGTAACAAGGTGATCATTACGACTACTTTCAGGTACACCGGGAAGTTTGACAAGTGACCGGATAGCTCGAGGGTGGGATTTTCTCCTCTGGCGATAGAGAGATATTCTTAGGGATCCCTTGGTGTGACTGCATCCATCATCGTCTGGTCAGACAGTGGTGACTATGTCACGGGGATGCCTGAACACGTCAACGAGAAACAAGAACAAACTGGTAACGGGAGCAACAGTATAGTGAGCATGGTGACAACTCAGGAAGATACCGATGCACACCGAGTTTTGTAAAGTGTCACGGAACAAAGGGAACATCACATGATAACCAAAGGTTCACTCGAATATCATTCGTGTAATCATAGGGACCGATATGGATGTCCACGGTTCCGCTATCGGTCATTGAACGAAGGGGTTTCATTCATGTCTCTGATTTACCGAACCTACGGGGTCACAAGCTTAAGGTAATCATGATCTGTTGAGTGTTAGTAGGATGGGAGTGATGAGAATATATATGTGAAATTGTTTCATTAATATTCAGAATAGTTCCGAGAGGTTCCAGAAGCGTTCCGGGGTCACAGGAAAGGGTTTCAGTGAATATCGAGTAATACCGGGTATTCCCGATTAATTATATATAGGTGAAAAATGTTTTCGGGGATGTTAAATTAAATATCAATGGGCCTTAAAAGACCAAGAGGTGAAAGTCAAATGGGGCCACGAAGTGAAACATAGCCCTTATTTTTTTGACAGCCAATGAAAGTTGAGGCTGGTTAGACTAGTATAAGTAGCAAAGGGCTCACTGATCCAGGGTGTGTTCTATATATTTCACGGTGGAGGAGTTGTCCATCAAGTGTGCATTCATCACGTTCATTCAAACATGATCTAGTGGTCCAGGATGGTTCGGAGCATTGTATCACAAGAAAGACGGTATCCCTTGATATGTTCTCATCTGGTGTGTGCTCGTGAGGAGGTGGATGGGCAGTACCGCTTGCTCATTCCACCACCAATGGTCCAGTTCTTTTCACCCGATTAAGGAGAATCATGGTCTCGATAATCATAAGCCCCAAAAGAATTTGATCTGTTTCTTTAGAATAGCGAGAATCAAACCAAAATTGGTAGTGCAATCGAGAAGCAACAATCTGGGTCGATTCCGTCGGTTAGAGCATCTCTAGTAGACTCCTTATATCGCGGACCTTAAAAGTGTGTTTACAGTTCGCGGCATGCCCCGGATACGGGCCGAAAACAGCCGCGGCAGAACATAAACTTTAAATGAACCAGTAAATTTTGAAATCAAAACTTCGCGTGAGAAATCGAACTACTCCAGTAGAACTACTAGCGTTCATAGTTACTTGATCATCATACAAAAGTCATACATAGTCGATATTTTACAAACTAGATCGGAGGAGCAACGGCCGCTCTAACCCTAATGCCAAAATTTGGCTCACCGTAGCCATCCAAGTGCGGCGGCGATGCTGTGGCGGTGGATGAGCTCAGTCCTCATCGTCGTAGCCGAGGTCGATTTAGATGTTGTCATGCGCCTTGGCTTCGCAGTGCCATACTACCAAGTTGTCCTGGAACTCCTGCACCTTCGTGAGCCCCTGTTTTTATCGAGGTCGGTGTCCCATCGACGGCGCTGCTCCACCTCCTCCTCCTCCCCCCGCACACTACGCGCGAGGATGGCGGCCTCGAAGGCGTCCGCCTTTGTCCCACCGCTCCGGCTCCCTCTTCACCGCGCGGAGCGGCAGGAGCTCCTCCGACTCTTTTTGCACTGGCATGAGCATCGTACGGGAGCTCGACGCACCTGCGAAGGAGTTGCCTGTGCCGGAGGACAGAAGCGCCCGGTCCTACTCCTCCGTTTCATAACAGAGGAGCAACGGCGATGGCTGAAGGCCTCGGTCGAGGTACCTCCGGGCACTCCGTTTCCTCGCGGCGTCAGCGACGACGCATCACTTCCGATCGGGGTCATCGCCACCGCCGGCGCCGCGGCCCGAGGACCACGTCCTACGCCACATGGTGGAGTTGGGCGGCGGATTGGAGCCGGCGGCGGCGAGAAATTGAGAGGGGAGAGAAGGGATTGCAGCAGCGCGGGGATAGGGTTCGGCCCGTATATCGGCCACGAACGCTTAGTTATACTGCGTGAGGGGGGCTGTTTTCGGGCCAATTTACGGGCCGGAGCGACTATAAAGGCTCTAGTCTGACCAAAAAAGGTCAAACCCGTAGAGTCACCGGAATTATACGGGGGGCGCGGTTAAGAGCATCTCCAGTTCTTCGGCCCCCCAGGGCGCCGAAAAAGAGCGGCCTGGGGGAGAACGGCGCTACATTTGCCCCTGTGGGTGACTCCATTCCCAGTCGTCGGCCCACAGGTCGCCGCGGGTTCGGCGATATTCCGTTCAAATTTTTGCAAACTCGACGATTTTTGCACGAACTCCGCGATACTTCATTGAAATTTGTACAAAAAATAAAGAAGACATGCAAACTACGCCTAAACTACGCCAAACTAATAAAAGCCTAGCCACCGCCGTCGCCGCCGCCATCGTCTACATGCCGAGAAGCCTGTAGAAGCGGGTGTAGTCACCGCCGTCGCCGTCTTCATCATCGTCGCGCGCCTCGCCTGCGCCGCCGCCGTCCCTGCTGCAGCCCTGGCCAGGGTCGCCGACATGCGGCGGGGCGCTGGACGGCCCGGCCTCATCCTCCTCGTCGTTGTCGAGGACGATGATGCCGCCCTCCTCGCGGCCGCGACAATGGGCCTGGAGCTCCAGGTACGCCCGGCGTTGGTGGTGCACCTGCTCGCGGACGTAGTCCTCCTTTGCCCACTTGAGGGCGGACGCGTCGTCGGGGGCCATGATAACCCACAAGTATAGGTGATCGCAATAGTTTTCGAGGGTAGAGTATTCAATCCAAATTTATTGATTCGACACTAGGGGAGCCAAAGAATATTCTCAAGTATTAGCAGTTGAGTTGTCAATTCAACCACACCTGGATAACTTAATATCTGCATCAAAGTATTTAGTAGCAAAGTAATATGGAAGTAACAGTAACGATAGCTAAAGTAATATTTTTGGGTTTTGTAGTGATTGTAACAGTAGCAACGGAAAAGTAAATAAGCAAAGAACAATATGTGAAAAGCTCGTAGGCATTGGATCGGTGATGGAGAATTATGACGGGTGTGGTTCATCTTGTAATAGTCATAACATAGGATGACACAGAACTAGCTCCAATTCATCAATGTAATGTAGGCATGTATTCCGAATATAGTCATATGTGCTTATGAAAAAGAACTTGCATGACATCTTTTGTCCTACCCTCCCGTGGCAGCGGGGTCCTAATGGAAACTAAGGGATATTAAGGCCTCCTTTTAATAGAGTACCGGACCAAAGAATTAACACATAGTGAATACATCAACTCCTCAAACTAGGGTCATCACCGGGAGTGGTCCCGATTATTATCACTTCGGGGTTGCCGGATCATAAAACATAGTAGGTGACTATAGACTTGCAAGATAGGATCAAGAACTCACATATATTCATGAAAACGTAATCGGTTCAGATCTGAAATCATGGCACTTGGGCCCTAGTGACAAGCATTAAGCATAGCAAAGTCATAGCAACATCAATCTCAGAAAATAGTGGATACTAAGGATCAAACCCTAACAAAACTAACTTGATTACATGATAAATCTCATCCAACCCATCACCGTCCAGCAAGCCTACGATGGAATTAATCACGCACGGCGTTGAGCATCATGAAATTGGTGATGGAGGATGGTTGATGATGATGATGGCGACGGATTCCCCTCTCCGGAGCCCCGAACGGACTCCAGATCAGCCATCCCGAGAGAGTTTAGGGCTTGGCGGCGGCTCCGTATCGTAAAACGTGATGAATCCTTCTCTCAGATTTTTTTCTCCCCGAACACGAATATGTGGAGTTGGAGTTGAGGTCGGTGGAGCTCCATGGGGCTCACAAGGCAGGGGGCGCGCCCAGGGGGGCAGGCGCGCCCACCACCCTCGTGAAAAGGGTGTGGGCCCCTGGCCTTGATTCTTTCGCCAGTATTTTTTATTATTTCCAAAAATAATTTCCGTGAAGTTTCAGGTCATTCTGAGAACTTTTGTTTCTGCACATAAATAACACCATGGCAATTCTGCTGAAAACAACGTCAGTCCGGGTTAGTTCCATTGAAATCATGCAAGTTAGAGTCCAAAACAAGGGCAAAAGTGTTTGGAAAAGTAGATACGATGGAGACGTATCAACTCCCCCAAGCTTAAACCTTTGCTTGTCCTCAAGCAATTCAGTCGATAAACTGAAAGTGATAAAGAAAAACTTTTACAAACTCTGTTTACTCTTGTTGTTGTAAATATGTAAAGCCAGCATTCAAGTTTTCAGCAAAGATTATGAACTAACCATATTCACAATAACACTTAGGTCTCATGTTTACTCATGTCAATGGCATAATCAACTAGCGAGCAATAATAATAAATCTCGGATGACAACACTTTCTCAAAACAATCATGATATGATATAACAAGATGGTATCTCGCTAGCCCTTTCTGAGACCGCAAAACATAAATGCAAAGCACCTTTAA
The DNA here is from genome assembly GCF_018294505.1 of Triticum aestivum. Classification (NCBI taxonomy): domain Eukaryota; kingdom Viridiplantae; phylum Streptophyta; class Magnoliopsida; order Poales; family Poaceae; genus Triticum; species Triticum aestivum. Next base: position 9,258,094 of record NC_057797.1, read on the forward strand.
AGATCAAGGACTAACTAAACATTGTAATTCATGGTAAAAGAGATCCAGTCATAGTCATACCCAATATAATTAACAATAATGAATGCAAATGACAATGGTGCTCTCCAGCTGGTGCTTTTTAATAAGAGGGTGACGACTCGACATAAAAGTAAATAGATAGGCCCTTCGCAGAGGGAAGCAGGGATTTGTAGAGGTGCCAGAGCTCGATTTTAAAGGAGAGATAAATAATATTTTGAGTGGCATACTTTCATTGTCAACATAACAACCGAGATATGGCGATATCTTCCATGCTACACACATTATAGGCGGTTCCCAAACAGAATGGTAAAGTTTATACTCCCCCTCCACCAACAAGCATCAATCCATGGCTTGCTCGAAACAACGAGTGCCTCCAACTAACAAGAGTCCCGGGGGAGTTTTGTCTGCAATTATTTTTATTTGATTTTCATAAAGCATGGGACTGGGCATCGCGGTGACTAGCCATTTTCTCGTGAGTGAGGAGCGGAGTCCACTCCTCTTGAGAATAACCCGCCCCGGCATCCAAGACTTTGACACCCCCTCACGTGAGATCCGATGCTACCCCAACCAAAGACCCGAGCGGAAAGGACCCGCCTTTCGCACCCTTGGGCTGCCCCCAGTGCCGAGAACCAATAGGCCAGCTAAAACTGACCTCCATCGTCCCGTCCTGCGGCACCAGGCGCGAGACGGGCTCGGTCCTGCTGGCGGGCGCGAGACGAGCATGGTCCTGCTGCCGGTCACAAGACAAGGTCAGTCCTGTTGTCGGGCGCGAGACGAGCTCGGTCCTGTTGCCGGGTGCGAGACGAGTGACGGACCGCAGCTGGGGGAGGGCTAACCATTGACGAAGATAGCGGGCGTATGAGCGAGAAGAATCATCGGAGGTCAACACAGGCCGCACACCGACGGGCCGACACCGGAGAAGTCCAGCCGCCGCCGTGAACGACCCAAACCACCGCCATGAGCCACCACCACTCCGTGGCAGCCCACATCCACGCGCGGGACCCCTAGGCGGAGCCCCGCACCGCCGTACCGACCTGCACCACTGGAAGAGGCCAGCCCAGCCATAGACGCCCCTGCTCCGGCCACCTCCAGCACCCAAGGACTGCCGGAAACAACCGGACCATGCCGCCTCAGCCCGAGCCGCCCGCGAGAACAGCCGGCCGGAGGAGCAGCCTGCCAAATCTGGATCGGACTACCACAGCCCCGACGCCGCCCACCCTGTGCAGGCACACTCCGCCGACCCCAGCAGCCCTCCACGCATCGCTACCCGCCGCCACCATCGTCTCGCCGCTGCGCATACACCCAAGGCGACTGCCCGGCACTGGCCAGGCTTTGGCCCGGCGGTGGCAGGGGGAGGAGGCTGGCGGTGGCCGGGTTGGGGTAGGGTTTCGCCCCCCGCCCCACGCTCGTGGGGCGGAAGCTGTATGTAGTCATCTTTCGAATTGTACAGTGCATTTCATTACAATGGGCTATTTTATAAAACAACCAAGTTTACTCTGTCCGGTAAGTTTAATTAGTTTTTCAAACTACTAGCAGAGTGCCCGTGCGTTGCCACGGAATAATAAATAAAAGTTATACAGAAAGATTGATTATCTGCATTTTTGTTTTATGAATGTCTGTATCGAGGGTAATGTGTATGCGCTGTCTGACTATGTGACAAACAAATTCTTATTTTCCCCCTTGTTTTACACTAATCTTACCGTGTGTTTACCATAAAATGACCCATGGTGTATCATATAAAAATAAATGTTGTAACCATGATACGTCCAATAAACAAAATCCACTATTTCTCATAGCACCACACATAAAAATACACCATTAATTGATCAATGCTCTTATATTTCTTTAGAGTATCATGTAATCATATTTGAAAGGGGATTAACAAAGTACCCCAGGCACATCTTTCATTTGACTGAACCCATGATTTTGTACAGTGTTATGCTTGCATCAAATACATTGTAAAACTAAGGCACTTCACCAATCCAAAGAAAAATAATATAAATCTGAAAAAATTTTCTACTCCCTCCGTTCCAAATTACTCGTCGTGGGTTTAATTCAAATTTGAACTAAAACCATGACAAGTAATTTGAAACGGAGGGAGTAGTTGACAACAAGAGAAAGTTGTGTTGCCTTCGAAGAATCATATAGCACACCGGATTTTAGCAATCAGTAGTTTAGCATGAGACAGCTCGAAAAACACCATGGGGCGTGGATTCGTAAACGTGCAAATGAGTGACATTGCCATCATTCCTGCAGCTGTAATCTCTCACATTCTTAATTAAGAGTTAAATATGTAACACAGTTAGATCCGAAGTTCAGATAAAAACCGTTGATCTATGACTGCAGTTGAAACTAAATTAGAATAACTAAAGCACAGGGAGGGAAGGAGAGTCGCTGCATTGGCATTCCATTATATTTGATGTAAGTTCTTCCCTCAAGTATGCCCCTGTTGTAATATCAAGGGCGCTGTATATCAATTTCCCAAATGAAGAGAGTACAATTCATGATTGCAATTAGCCAAAGGATACATCTGTATACCACTTATAATTGCTGCAAAATTCCCTGGCATTGCCATCACCTCAATTCTGTTACTTTTCTTGACAATATACTCCTGAAATATTGTGAAACAATACCTTCATTATTCCCCTGACATATGTATACACAGCCATTATATAGAATTCAGGGATCAAAGAGTTGAAATGTGAGATGTCATTCATACCTCGGTAACATTGACAGTGCAAAGCTAGGCCCCAGCCCCCAACAATGACCAAAATATCACCTTTCAAGGGGCTAAGTCCTTCTGCAAGGCATTCAAAAATGAAATGGAGAATAGGATAGACACCCATTTTAGAGAAATTGATACGATTCTGATATGCAAACTTCAGAGCAATTGGTATCTGTTTTCCATGTGTCCATTGGAGCTTGGTGTGCGGAAAATAAAATGTACATGCTATTAAGACTACAAAAAAAAATTCACGCAGTAACACATTACGAAGCTTAGAAAAACAGAAGAATTATTGTTATTGCAAAATTAGTTGAAGGAAATAAAGGGTTTATAGAATTGTGATATTTGTGTGAGGACTCCCATAGGAAATAATGTTCTTACTCGATGGACCTTCAGAGGCGTGCACATCGGAGGATACCGCCAATACGACCAGCCTCGCCGATTCCAACATCAAACAATGGAATCAACCCATACTTTGTCTTTGGGAAGATGAAAATGACGCAGGGAATCGCCTAGCAATCCATCTGCGGCTGCTACGACAGCTGCCGGGGTTTGGGTTATCCGGAAGGAAACTCGGGTGTGACTGCTATGGCGGTGGCAGGGCGCTAGAGCTCAACACACCCTTGGCAATCCACTGCCGCCGCCACGCATCGGTGCAATCTGTAGCAAGGAAATGGAGACCACTTATGTAGCTGATTCGAGGGGTCGTTCAAGTAGCATATGGGGTGATTCAATGTGGATACTCAATCAACATGAACATACAGGTCTCCACCCAGCAAGCCCGAGGAAAAGAGCTATTCTGCATAATATATATTACCTCTGAAATTCAAGGAAACCATTATTCCATTAAAAAAGAATACTTACTTGAGTTAGGAAGGAAAAGCTAAATCTCTTCATCTAAACAATCAAATGTTTACCGAAACAACTGTTTTCTGCACACAAGTTGAGTCATTTGAAGACACACTCCTGGGGTGTGTAATTTAATGAAGTAATCAGCTTGCCAACCTCAATTTTTGTGTGTGGAGCAGCATGATGTTTTCTTGCCGGAGATTTGACAAGGCCATGCATGTACATGGGCATCAATTATGCAGTTTTGGAGAAGGGAGCATATATATAGGAGAAACTTTCCTTTCAAATGCGTCCATTGGCGACGAGGCGTAGGCGAGGCTGGATCGCGTTCGGCCAAATTCCTGGTCGACACGCCTCCACTTGAGATGCACGCGGTCAGCCAGTTGACGCTGTGTGGTGGCGGTGGCCGGGCCACGTACGTACTGTGCGTCTCCTTGATTCTCCTCTCCCCCGAAATAGTTCTGCGCATCCATGCATTGATGCATGGGAGGCCGGCCCGTCCGACCATTGCTAATCAGAGGCCTGATTTCTATGTTAATAATAGAAAAATTAAACCGGTAATATCCATGACCCCTATAAGATAACATTGTCTAAAACGTGTGTAAATAATAAAATCTACACATTTACTTTGAAATCATATGATTCACGACCAGATTTTTGACTCACAAAGTAGCATGAACTTCAGTCTAATTAGCACTACCAAATATGCTGGGTTGATGAAGCAAAGTAGTAACCATTTACCGGATTTACATTCTCATCTGCAGTGAACTCATGCATGCATAAGAGCGGATTTTACATCCTCGTTCAGACGAATTCCCTGACTTCTGCAAAATGAGGATTCTTCCTAGAAAGCCAAACTTACCATAGAGCTGGAGGAAGAGTCCGGTAGTACTGTGCTGGGCGTCGGGCGTTGGTACTCGGTAGGGGGCACCGTCGCTCCAGGTCGATGCAACTGCAGCCTCCTCAATGCGCGGGAAGAAGGATCGGGTCCTCGTCCTCCTCCCATTCAGCGTCGTCGTCGTTGTCTCGGGGGAAAAGGTAGGAGGAGACGTGTGGGATAGAACCGTCCGGGTCGACGCCGGTGAGAGCGGCCGAACAGGTCGGGGGTCCTCTTGGAGTCCCTCGTCAAAGCCGATGCGTACTGGAGGAGGCCAAGGTGCCCGGGGCGGAACGACGGTGAGGGGATGAGCGAGATAAAGAAAACTCCTTAGAGGACAACAGCGAAGGAATTAGAGAGATGAGCCTTGTGTGGCGCCGAGCACAGAGATATGGCTACGCCGTTGGTGAGCCTCGAGGTGGCTCCTTCTCGTCCAGATTGACAACCGCGACGGTGGCTGCGGGTGGCAGCGGCGAGGCAAATTTGAGAGGACAGAGGAGAGGGATAAGGAAGGTGGGATAGCGTTGCGGTTTGGCGAGACGGGAGTCGTGGTAGAGAAGGGAAGGAAGCAGTTGAGATTTTACTGTGCGGGCAGGGGGAGGTCGCGGCCTTTTTTTTCGCTCGGGATGTTTTCTTCGAACGAGGCCCGCGAGCGAGGTTGAACCATCACGACGTTCGATTCTCCTTTAATAGTAAAGATCTTAGTAGCACCATTACCATATATTATTACCACATGTCACATGTAGTCAGCTTCTTATTTGAACTATTACCACATTTCACTTGTGGTCAGTATCTTAGTACCAGTAATTAGTATCAAATTCGCTATCAATAATTTCCATTTCATGTTTACTGCATTCCCTGTTGATAAATTATCCTACTCAGTTACTAATTCATAACCTAACATGGGCACTAATAGTAATGGTAAGCCTGCCGAGCTAGCACACGGGAATTTCCCCACGGGACATGCTACCTACTACTAACTCTACTAGGACTAAGCTAAGACCATGTGTACAAGTCTGACACAAATTGCTACTGACTTGTATGGACATATTAACTTTATCTCTAACAGCCTTGGTATTTGGAAGGTCCACAAGCTGCACACTCTTTGACAACCTGGGCACTGGAGGATCATAATTTCCATTTCATTTTATTGTGTTCTTTCTATAGCAGAAGGGAAGAAGTGGCTTCAACACACATGATAACAGGGGTTAGCAAGTGGCTTCACACGCCCTCCCTTGATGCAAAACAACATTGTTGGGATGAGGATGGGATGGGGATGGTTCAAAAATGTGTTTGCGACAGGGGTTTTTAACTGTGTGTGATGGCGCAATCTGCACTAGTACAAGAGGTAGTACAAGCTTTGACTCTATCGCACGATATGTCAAAAGATAGACTTCCGAAAGTATTTTCTTTTCATTACATAGTAGAGACTTCGTCATTACTCCATGTATTCGAAAATACATAGGAAAAGGGTTTTGTTATTATGAGCGGCTCACTATTGGACAACTTAGAACTGGAGGACCACAAAATGGAAAATTATTCAAGTTTCCATTTCATTTTATTCTGTTGTTGGTATAGCAGGAGCCAAGAAGTGGCTTCAACACACAAAATAGCAGGAGCTATACCTGTGCTTTCTGCCTTATAAAGTTCATTACCTCACTGCTTGGTCCAGAGTCCGAGGCCCCAAACTCAAGTGACATGTAACCCCCATCCATGCTTCCCAGTGGTAGTGATTTAGATCGTGATGCTGTATGATTGAAAACTTGTTTCATTTTGTTCACAGTATTAGATCCACCTTGCTGCTGCAGGGAGGATTTGCAATTCAACATTGTGCCAATTTTCCCATGTGGTACAATGTCGCTCATGCTGAGGAAAGACCAAATTGAATTAGGAGAGATGTGTAGCACTGCAGGTGATGAAGATCTTATCTGAGGTTACATACATAACAAGCACAGAACTGTCAGTATAAGTGATTGCAACAATTCATGAACTGCGACTGAGCTCAGCCATGTGGTACACTCACCGCATCCATCAGGTGGTCGATGGGCTTCTTACATCATCTCCAGCTGTTCGCCCCCCCCCCCCCCCCCACGGCTAGAAAAAAACGCCGCTTGGTGGCGAGCCAGCGATATTTTTGGCATGGGGGCGATTGGGGTGCCAGCCACTGCTCCCAGACGCCCATTTTGTAAAAAAAATATCAGACAGAATCGGCCAAAATTCGGCAAACACGGAATAGATTCGGCCGTATTATGCGTTCCATGGTTTTTGTACATATAGAAAACATAAAATCTACTGAAAAAAAGAAAACAACGGCCTGCTGCTGTGCCGCCTACAGGTCGAAGAACTTGCTAAAAGCGGCATAGTCGCCGTCGTCGCTGTCCTCATTCTCCTTCTTCATGCGGCCGTCCCTGCTGGACCCCTGCCTGGGGTCGTCCTAACTGACTGGTTTGGTCGGCAGCGGTGCCTTGTCGTCGCTTTCCTCGAGAACGATGACGCCTCCCTCGTCGCGGCCACGGCGTCGTGCTGCGATCTCCTCTAGGGTGCGGCGCTGGCGCTCCATCTCCAGCCGCGCCCAGTCCTCCCACGGCCACTTCAGGGCGGCCTTGTCATCGAGTGCGGCATTAGCGGGCTCGCTCTTCACGGCGGCGAGCCCCGGCTCCGTCTTCGGCTTGATGAGGCGGGACGTAGGAGCCGAGGAGGCGCGGCCTCCCTTGTTGATGATTTTGTGGCTGCGGGTGCGCCGACCTTGACGCTGACGAGCGCCGGTGATGCGGAGGAGTGGGAGGGGGATCGGGAGGAGGAGGAGGACCCGCCCAGCATCCGCCTTGGCAGCCACGGGCTGCCACTCCGGCGGGGGGCCGGGGCCGCAGGGTACTCGAGTGGCAGATCGTTGCCACCCTCGAGGTACTCGAGGACGGCGTGGAGCGTGCGGCCGGGGGTGCCCCACCACAGGCGGCGACCGTCGCTGTTGTTGCGCCCCCTTACCACCGGCGCGTTGTTGATGGAGGCGAGCCACTCCGCCTGCCGGTGTTCGAAGTACGCCGCCCACGCCTTGTGGTTGCCGGCGTCGTACTCCAGGAGGGCCCACTCCTCCTCCGATAGGGAGGCCCGCACGCGCTCGATCTCGGCGTGGAAGTAGCCGAGGTGTTCGACGTCGGGCAGAGTGGGGATTGGGATGCCCCCGGCGCTGAGCCTCCACCGCCCAGGCGCGCGCATGTCAGGGGGCGCCAGGTAGTTCGCCTCGTGGAGGAGGTGGGCTTCCCACTCATGTAGCGAGCAGCGGCCGAAGCCGTTGGCCGCAGCCGCGTCGTCGGGGAACCGTTTTACCCATCGCAGTTGTGCTTGCACGGGTGGCTAGACGGGGAGAGAGGGAAAGAGAGGGCGTCGGCGGCGAGAGGGGGGGCTACGGGTAGGTGCTTCCACCGGCGAGCGAGGGGCCGGATTTTATAGCGGCCGGGAGGGGGGGGGGGCGGCAACGTGTGTACGTGTGGCGGGAGGGGCGCGTCGCCGCACTACGCCGCCCGTGATGAATCAGTGGAAGGCTGACCAGCGTCAGCCTTGGCATTGATTCCCCGCGAGAAACCGAGGCGATGAGGACGATGAGGCACAGGGGGTCGCTGACTCGGCAGGCCCGCCGTTCTTTCGCGCCAAAATCGATTGCCCCGGCGATCCCGGGCGCCCCAAGCGCGCCGGGTTTGGCCTGGGTCCGCCGGCGCCAAAATCGGCCCGAGCCGGCGAAAAAGGGCTTCTGGGTCGCGGCTGGGCCGAATTTTTGGCGCCGGCGACAAAAAAGTGGCATGTTGGGGACGCGGCTGGAGATGCTCTTAGTCACCGGTGTTCTATCTTCACCTTGCGCCCGAACCTCTCCATGACCAACTGCTATGTCTTCCTGAAGTGATGAGGGTGGTGTTATTGGTTCGGTAGGAGTGACTTGGTTAGAACCATTTGCTTTTGTTGCGATGGTGGTGGTGCTGTGTTGCCATTCATCAAGATGGCAGTTATGCTGTCAACGTCCATTGAGATCATGGACACTGGAGCACAGGGTGATGCTGGTGCTACCACTGGATTTGCAACTGGTGAGGGGCTCAAGGACTCGAGCATACTGGAAGCCCAAGACTGCAATGATCCTGGTGAAGAGAAGGAAGGACTTGGCATTCCTAGCAAGTGGTTGGCATTGCTCTGCTGACGAGGTGGTGATATTCTAGCCATAGTTCTTTGCCCTGACTGCAAAATGCTTGCATTTGCAGGTTGCTTTTTCTGTCTACTGCAAGTGAAAAAGGCTAAGCACAGTAACTAAATTGGATAAGGGTAAGCAGAACTGGTAATGACATTGGTCCCTTTACAATGTTATGAACAAAAAGAAAGCACTGTTTGGGCTATTAAGGATGACATGTTTTGTTGACAGTTTTAGCTATTCAATATATCTTAGCGTTCTATTATGATATCTCAAAACAAATACATAGAATTGCAGCAAAAGGAATAGTTGATCTTAATATCACTTCTACCTACCTTTTATTACCACCACTGGTTGGGATGCATTGCCAGTAAAATTGATGACTTTAGTCTGCTCTTCACAATTCTGCAACTGATATCATGTATTCATCTTTGCTTGGCAAGTTTTATTCCTCTCAAGAAGAGCCAGGAAATGATGTATGTATTTTTCATACTTGGGGAGGTCCACCTTCAAACCCTCGTGCACACTCTTCTGCAACGACATTAAATTCAGTATCCTTCTGATTGATTTCTTGAAATCTGCTTTGCGTTTGTATTGATTAGCTTTTGCTTCAGATAGTGATGAGAATTGTTACTGTATGGAGATGGAACCAAGGGTTTAAGTGACAAAGATGTGCAAAATCATCAATGAATGAAGATTTATCTCTAGGAGAAGGACAAGTGACCTCTGTTAGTGTTGGAAGAACGACTCTACGATCCAGTTCCAAAAACTGAGAAAAGTATGCATCTTTCCAAGATTTCATCTGCAATGAAATATTGCAGCAATACAATTAGGCCGAGGAGTACAAATTTAACAAAACAACCATCAACAACTCATCTACTTGATTTGGTCATTCAGCTAGTAAGGCTTCTGCATTGAAATACACGTTCAAGTAAACATAATATCCCAGTACATATACAAGAACCTTAATTACTAAATTGGGTTTACTAAAGCAACTGTGCATAACTACCACATATTAGGAGTATACCTATAGATATAAGAACAGATAATACACACATACTCCCTCGTACAAAAAAAATACAGGACTTTTTTGTAGGCTAAACTAGCCTACAAAAATATCTTATATTTTGATGCAGAGGGAGTAGAAAATGAAGGATTCTCTCACCTTACAAAATATTTCCTCCTTGAGATGATATTCTCTGGCACACCCCATCGTAGCTGAAATATCAGACACTGTAACTTGACAAAAAACAAAAAAAAATCAAAGGAAAACAATGATTGAAGTTATATGGAATTCACATTTTTTTGTTAAATACAGCAGCTTAAGTACCTGGAATGTGAGAGTTCTGACAAAGCGAAGTGCTTTGCTGAGCACCGGGAATCTGTTGTCCAGGTGGAGTCATGGGCTCAGGTTCACATGCCTTGAGTGGCGGACATAATAGACCTATTTGCCTAGCACCCTGCTGATTATTCCATCTTGTAAACTGACCAGGCTGCATCTTGGAGACATCAGCTTGTTGTGCTCCAACCATTTGGTACCTTTGCATGCCCATCTCTTGTTGGTTGGCTCTCAAAATTTGATTCAACCTTGTCATCTGCGGCTGTGGCACTCCTATAACACTATCATTTTCACCAAGTAGGTGATTTTGCTGAGAATTTGGACGAGTAAGTGACTTTAACCAACGACGGTATGTTCGTGTGCAGATTTTTGAAGCTGAGCTCCACGGAGCTTGGTATTTTGAAAATATCAAAAAGCATATTTAGAAGTTTCAAAAAATCTGAAAAAAAAATCCATGGAAACATATATGTATTCCGCAAGAACGTGTTAAATTTCATTTATAAATGTTGTGATTTGTAGGCTGTACAAAAACAAATTTCAGCCCAACAACAAAAACAAAAGGCCCGTTTGAAAATGTGAATTTGTCTTCTTTTCTGTATGCCACATGTTAAAGTATAATGCTGTGAGATTTTACACATACGTAGTATACATGTGTATGTGTGTTCACAAATGAATTCAAAAATATTTGCACTCTGGAAAAATGAAATTTGAAAAAGAGCTCCCTGGAGCTCAGCGTCCGTTGGCATTTTCCGCGGTATGTTCTTCGTTCCTTGCCTTCTCGAGAGATTACTTGTGTACTGATCCTACCGCTATTGAATTTCTGTGCCTATATCCGGAAACAAGACATATCTCCGTGAAGACCTCCTATTTTTGAATAAGATCGGACATTTCCACATTGAGATGAAATGACATTGAGGAAAATAATACTGAGTTGACCGTCTAAGTTCTAATACCAGACGTGGTGTCCTCTAGTCATGCATTATGTTTGCTATAGCCAAGGGTTGATACCAGACGTGGAGCTTGGAGAAGAAAAAGGGACAAAAAGATAGATATTTCCCTTCACACGGGTCCAACAACGTGCACACTGCACACGACTAACGAACAAGGAAAGGCCATGCCGGTGGCCCAAGCACAGGCTACACAAACTTAGAAGGACCTGCATCCCTGAAATGCTACAGAAGGGCTCTGTCTAACTTACGTGTTACACCAAGTTAGACAACACAGAAGTGGTTCGCCCATATGTTTGCGTGAAATTGAACTAACAGTGCTAATGCGGGCAGGGTGAGCCAAATTATTGGCCGTTGTCCAAACATGCGCGATCTGGGTTGGCTGGTGCGCCCAACTGGAGGTAGACCAAAATTGCCGGGGTCCAAAGAAAAAATATAAATGATAAACATGTGGCCAGAATGAAAACTTAATAAAACATAAACATCCGGTCAACCGCTGGTCAAAGTCCACTTAAACATTAATTAAACACTAAAAAGAGTTTTGGTGCAAGTTGCCCTAGGCGTCCGCGTTGCCCTTGCCCTTGCCATCGTCGTCGCCAGCGGTGAGATTGATGAAGAGGGGAGGCAGCCCAGCCCACCCGAACGCCGCTTGATATGCCGCCAGGGCAGCCTCCTTCGGCGTTTGCAGCTATGGCGACATTGCGGCGAGGCGGGCGCGCTCCTCCTCCTCAAGGCGCAACTCCTGCTCCCAGCTCATCTGTTGCTCGCTGTCGGCCTCCTCCTCGGCAAGCCAATGCGTCTTCCAGCGCTCAAGGTGGGCCGCCTCCTCCTCCTGTGTCGCGGAGTTGTGGGTGGGAGGCGCTCACCCAGTCGTGGAACTGGCCGGTCCATGAGTAGGACTCCTCGGGCCAAGTGGGCGGCAGCTGCGACCGCTTCCATGTGGGCGTGCACTCGGGCTCCGGCTCCTCCTCCGGTTTTGCCTTGGGCTTGGCGAAGTGTGGCGGTGGCGGGACAAACAGCGAAGCATGGACGGAGTCCCCTGCCGCCGACAAGGCGACTGACTGGTCAAGCCCATCCCAATGGGCATCCTCCTCGAGCCGGCTTCGCCTCCAGAGCGTGCTCCAGGGCCTCCTGGAGGGCAGGTTGGTACGCCACCTCCGCCTCCTCCTCCTTTGGCAAAATCTCTAGGGGCGGCAGGCGAACGTCGTGGTCGATGTGGACGCCCCGGTGGCGCTCCTCCTCGTGCTCTGGTGCAAAACCAGCGCTCTCCTAGTTGGGGGAGTCTGGCACGTAGGCACGCATCATGCGCTACTTCCGATGTAAGAAGCTCGCGACGCCGGTGGAACCTCCTCGGCGTGCGGCCACGGCCATGCGCGGCACCTCTAGAATCGAGATTCGGTGCGGGTCCAGATGCCAGCCGCGTGGCAGGTTGACATCTGGATACTGCAGGGGGCCGACGGTACCTGCCAGTGCCATCGCCCTGGTAGACTCGTAATGTACAGCCGCTCCGCTCCCGTCGCATTGGTGAGCCGCGTCTAGCCGGCGGAGGAGGAAGCGTGCGGGAAGAAGCTCACGCCGGAGTTGAACTCCCCTTCCCCTTCCCGCTGAAGAAGCCGATGGCTGGTGGCTGGCTAACTAGGGTTTTCGGCTGGCTGGCTAGGGTTTTCTGGTCGCTGGCGAGGGAGCAATTGTGGCTAGATGTGGACGGGGAGATGGAAGTGGATGAGGCCGGCCCTGCGCACGCTTCCATTAAAAAGGACGGCCACACGACTATTCCACACACTGCTACGCAGACCCGAGGTAGGTGTTGGCGTTAAATACGACCGCTGCGTTGGTTGGCCGGCCGACATGTGAGGCTGCGGGCGGACACCGAGGGAACGAGCGGTGCGTCCGCTTCGTTTCCACGCCGGCCCAAATTTGGGCCTGAAATGCGTCAGCACGGACCCAAAGCGGATACATTTTGGGGTTGTTCGGTGCGTTGTGCCGGGCAGCGTGATCGATCTGTGCCGGCGTTTTTGTTAGTGGCTACCCAAGCAGACATGAGCAGACTAAATGAGTCGTATGGTTGGAGTTGTTGTAAGTGTTTTGAATTGTGGCCGAATTTCAGCCATCTTGGATGGGCCCGGAAAATGCCATTGTCGGCCTAATATTTAGGCCCAGTTTGAATTTGGCTGGCCCGATCGAACTTCTAGAGCCTTGTGTTTTTCAAAATTTTGATTTATTTGACGATTTAATCTCTAATAACCCCTCATCACTGCTCAAGTGTGGAGCACTCATTCTAAACCATCTAACTTCCCGGCCGGTCACCCATTCTCTCACTACTCCAGCCTGAGCACGGTTAACATCCGAGTTCCATTTCATTTTATTCTGTTGTTGGTATAGCAGGAGCCAAGAAGTGGCTTCAACGCACAAAATAGAAGGAGCTATACCTATGCTTTCTGCCTCTTAAAGTTTATTACCTCACCGCTTGATCCAGATTCCGAGGCCCCACACTCAAATGACATGCAACCGCCATCCATGCTACCCAGTGGTAGTGATTAAGATCGCGACCCTGTATGATTGAAAACTCGCTTCACTTTGTTCACAGTATTAGATCCACCCTGCTGTTGCAAGGAGGATTTGGAATCCAACATTGTGCCGATTTTCCCATGTGGTACAATGTCACTCATGCGAGGAAAGACCAAATTGAATTAGCAGAGCTGCGTAGCACTGGAGGTGATGAAGATCTTATCTGAGGTTACATATCAAACAAGCACAGAACTGTCAGTACAAGTGATTGCAACAATTCATGAACTGTGAGTGATCTCAGCATGTGGTACACTCACCGCATTCATTAGGCGGTTGATGGGCTTCTTAGTCACCGGTGTTCCGTCTCCACCTCGCGCCTGAACCTCTCCATGACCAGCTTCTATGTCTTCCTGAAGTGATGAGGCTGGTGTTATTGGTTCAGTAGGAGTTACTTGGTTAGAACCATTTGCTTTTGGTGGTGGTGGTGGTGGTGCTGCTGTGTTGCCATTCATCAAGAAGGCAGTTATGCTATCAACGTCCATTGAGATCATGGGCACTGGAGCACGGGGTGATGCTACCACTGGATATGCAACTGGTGAGGGGCCCAAGGACTCGAGCATACTGGAGGACCAAGACTGCAATGATCTAGGTGAAGAGAAGGAAGGACTTGGCATTCCTAGCAAGTGGGTTGACATTGTTCTGCTCATGAGGTGGTGGTGTTCTACTGTCTTCTTTCTATAATTGGTCTCTAAGTGGTAGTCTCCTGGGCTATAGACTATCACCCGCTTCAAGGTATCCTGCTTTAGCCATAGTTGTTTGCCCTGACTGCAAAATGCTTGCATCTGCTGGTTTCTTTTGCTGTCTACTACAAGTGAAAAAGGCTAAACACAGTAAATAAATTGTGTAAGGGTAAGCATAATTGCTAATGAAGCTGGTTACTTTACAATGTTATCAACAAAAAGGAAGTATTATTTGAGCTATTAAGGATGACATGTTTTGTTGACAGATGTAGCTATTCAATATATCTAAAAAATACATAGAATTGCAGCAAAAGGAAGAGTTGATCTTAATATCGCTTTTACCAACCTTTTATTACCACCACTGGTTGGGGATGCATTGCCAGTAAAATTGACGACTTTAGTCTGCTTTTCACAATTCTGCAACTGATATCCTGTACTCATCTTGGCTTGGCAAGTTTTATTCCTCTCAAGAAGAGGCAGGAAATGATGTATGTATTTTTCATACTTGGGGAGATCCGCCTTCAAATCCTCGTGCACATCACTCTTCTGCAACAACATTAAATTCAGTATCCTTATGATTGATTTCTTGAAATTTGCTTTGCGTTTGTATTGATTAGCTTTTGCTTCAGATAGTGATGAGAATTGTTCCTGTATGGAGATGGAACCAAGGGTTTAAGTGACAGAGATGTGCAAAATCATCAATGAATGAAGATTTATCTCTAGGAATAGGACGAGTGACCTCTGTTAGTGCTGGAAGAACGACTCTACGATCCAGTTCCAAAAACTGAGGAAAATAAGCATCTTTCCAAGTCTTGATCTGCAATGAAATATTGCAACAATACAATTTGGATGAGCTGTGCAAATTTAACAAAAAACCATAAAAAATCATCAACTTGATTTGGTCATTCAGCTATTAAGGCTTCTGCATTGAAATACAAGTTCAATTAAACACAATATCCCACTACATATACAAGAACCTTAATTACTAAATTGGCTTTACTAAAGCAACTATGCATAACTACCACATATTAGGAATATACTTATAGATATAAGAACAAATAATACACATATAGTCCTACGTCATATATTTTGATGCAGAGGGAGTATAAAATGAAGGATTCTCTCACCTTACAAAATAATTCCTCCTTGAGATCATATTCTCATACACTGCAACATGAGAAAAACCAACGAAGTCAAAGGAAAATAATGATTGAAGTTTTATGGCATTCACATTTTTTGTTAAATAAAGCAGCTGAAGTACCTGGAATCTAAGAGTTCTGACAAAGCAAAGTGCTCTGTGGAGCACCGGGAATCTGTTGTACAGGTGGTGTCATTGGCTCAGTTCACATGCCTTGAATGGCGTATATAATAGACTTGTTTGCCTAGCACCCTGCTGATTATTCCATCTTGTAAGCTGACCAGGCTGCATCTTGGAGACATCAGTTTGTTGTGCTCCAAGCATTTGGTACGTTTGCATGCCCATCTCTTGTTGGTTGGCTCTCAAAATTTGATTCAACCTTGTCATCTGCGGCTGTCGCACTCCTATAGCACTATCATTTTTGCCAAGTAGGTGATTTTGCTGAGAATTTGGACCAATAAGTGGCTTGAACAAACGGCGGTATGTTTGTGTGCGGATTTTTGGAGGCCGAGCTCCACGGAGCTTGGTATTTTGAAAATATCAGAAAGCATATTTAGAAGTTCAAAAGATCTGAAAAAAATCCATGGAAACATATATGTATTCCGCAAGAACGTTTTAAATTTCATTTAAAAATGTTGTGATTAGTAGGCTGTACAAAAAAAAGTCCAGCCCAACAACAAAAATAAAATGCCCGTTTAAAAATGTGTATTTGTCTTTTTTCTGTATGCCACATGTGAAAGTATAATGCTATGAAATTTCGCGCATACATAGTATACATGTGTATGTGTGTTCACGAATAAATCCAAAATATTTGCACTTTGGAAAAATGAAATTTGAAAACGAGCTCCCTGGTGCTCAGCCTCCGTTGACATTTTCCGCGGTATGTTCTTCCTTCCTTGCCTTCTCGAGAGATCACTTGTGTCCTGATCCTACCGCTATTGAATTTCTGTACCTATATTCCGGAAACAAGACAGATCTTCATGAAGACCTCCTATATTTGAATAAGATCGGACATTTCCACATTGAGGTGAAATGACATCGAGGAAAATAATACTGAGTTGAGCGTCTAGGCTCTAATACCAGATGTGGTGTCCTCTAGTCATGCATTATGTTTGCTATACCAAGGGTTGATGCGGATATGGATTAATGACCGGAGGGATCTTGGAGAAGAAAAAGGGACAAAAAGATAGATATTTCCCTTCACGCGGGCCCAACAATGTGCACACGACTAACAAACAAGGAAACGCCATGCCGGTGGCCCAAGCACAGGCTACACAAACCAAGTTTTGACAAAGAAAGGATCTGCATCCCTGAAACACTATAGAAGGGCTCTGTCTAACTCGCGTGTTACATCAACTTAGACAACACAGAAGTGAGAAGCAGCCAAAGATCCACTGTCGAGTGGACGCCTCAATCCTGGCTGCCTCTTGACCTAATGCCCCTGCCACTAACGGTCGTGGGTCATAGCCGACCGTTCTCCCAATTCACCCTCCACAATCTTGATCGGGTATGATCTTCCTAATTACTCTCTACATTTTTAGATCCATAATTCTACATCTGTTTCGGGAACGGAACTGGATCCAGATTCTCGCTTAAGGATGAGCCCTATATCACCGATGCCGCGCCGGCTCTCTTCTCCTTTGTCTGTGACTCTTGTGGCTTGGCGGCAGCTGTCGAAAATGCCTTGATCAGAGATATCTCAGGTGTGATTTTGTCGTGCAATTATTCAGAGTTTGGGACCTTTCTCAAGAAACTGTTCTCTCTCGCTAGCGCGTCCACATGATGGTCAATGGTGCTTGTTGCCTCTTCTTTGCGGCCAGTCGTTGCTTCGCCTTTGCTAATGCGATCTGCAGGCCAGTCGAAGGCAACTGCTAGGTTTAAGTTCTTCATGTGCCTAGTTGTTCACAAGCACTGCCTCGCCCCTGACAACTGGCTTTCTGAGCAACTCATCCTTCCCGGTCTGCCTTGCTGCATTGGTGTCCCCAAAACGTGCACTCACATGTTCATGCACTGCCTCTTCACGCACCAGGTCTGGCAGTGTTTCCATGAATGGACGACCACAGACTTCCCTATGCAAGAAATGGACTCCAATGATACTGAGAATTGGTATCTTAAGGCCAAAAAACTCCCTCCAAAGAATATGTGACACAACTTGGATACGATCACTATCCTAGTCCATTGGAGAACATAGAAGGAGCATAGTATGAGGATGTTTGAGCACACAAAGAGCAGTGCCGCCTGCCTAATGGCTCTCGTCAAGGAAAACATCCAAGCCTGGAGGGCCGCTGGCTGCATCATCACGAACTACACTGTTTGTGATCTGTCCTTTTGACAGTGGTCTTTTTGTGGGTGGCATCTTGTCACCCCTTTGAAAAAAAATATCTTCATAGGTCGACCTATCGCACACGGTTGTTCTGAACCGTGTGCTTTGCAACCACCTATCACACACCACTGCAAGGCGACAGTTTGAAACTGTGTTTGTGACAGTGGTTTTTAATCGTGTGTGATGACCCAATCTGCACTGGTGCTCGTATCAACAATTTCTCTCCACGTGGCCCCAACAATCACATGGCTAACGAACGCGAAAATGGACTGCAGCCCACACACAAGTTTGGGAAAGAACCGGCATCAGTCTTCTAAAAAATGACGAGGAAGCAGAAAAACCCTTGAACGCTATATGACTCCACTTTCACATGTTAATTACACTGAGTAGCAGAGCTAAGTACCAGATCCAGCGTCAAGATCGTTGTCTGCCCTAGAAGCTACCACCAACGCCTCAATCCTGGACGCCCCTGTGGCGAATGTGCGTGGCTGCCCATCGTCGTTCCTCCTATTCACTAATGTCCACAACCGTTGCGTCTTCAAGGACCAACATCCGTGACTGTTGTGCCTTAAAAGTTGAGCCTTCAAGGTACGACTTGCTCATTACTCTCTAGATTCATAGATCCACGATAATTCTACATCCGTTTGGACACCTAAGGATCACCAAAAGGAAAATTATTGGTACTTTCCATTTCATTTTACTCCCTTCATTTACTTATACAAGTCCACTATGGAATATACATTTTGCATCTATACAAGGCCGCCAACAGTAATTGAGGCAAAATTAATGATATTTTCTTCTACTAGCAACATGTTTAATGCTTGCATGCATGTATTCATAATGAGAGTCAGCTACTTCCCCCCACTCAGATTCCTTGCATGCATGTGGCGTATTAATGACGCAAGTAGACGAAAACAAAAACTAACTTGCAAAGCAGCCATTAAAATTTATGTTGGTACTTGTAATCTGAGTTTGTGGCCTTGTATATAAAAATGGAGGGAGTATTGTGTTGGTTCTATAGCAGTATCCAAGAAGTATCTTCAACACACACAATAGAAGGAGCTAAGAGGTGGCTTCAATACAGAGTGGTATGTTCTTGCTTCATCGCCTTTCTTGAGATATCACATGTGTCCTCTTCGACTTGTAAGCCATACTTTTGCTCAAAACTCACTTCAGCGTTTGTATTTGGAAGGTCCATAAGCTGCCTACTCTTTGTCTATCGAGATCGAAGGATCACTAAGAGGAACATATCTTTGTGATAGAAATACCATTGCCAATATGATAGCATCCTTTTCCCTTGGATCATATTCTCTAAACCAGTCAACAAAGACCATGGCTATTTATTCATCCGATTCATAACTTAGAACCAATGCTGAACTCCAAACTCTACAGTTCTGTTTTCCACTTTGTTTGCCGAAAATTAATAGGTAATTCTTACTCTTTTCTTACTTAATCAAAATTGCAAGTATCTTGCCTCGTTAAAAAGAACTTTACAGTCAAAGGTAGAGAGAGGGAAGCTATTAACAATATTAATGTATCTCTCTTGCATATGAGCCTGCCATTATCTTTCGCAACTGTTTCCAGTTCGATGACTGTTGCACATTTTGTAAGTATATGTTTATCTTTTCACTGGTTTGGATTCGTGTACAAACAATTCACTATTGATAATTTTCATTACCTATTTACATCATCTTTTCTGTAGCAGGATGGAAGAAATGGCCTCAACACACAAGATAGCAAGAGCCAAGAAATGGCTTCAACACAGAAGTTGTGCTCGACTCGAGTTGAATCAACTATATGCATACCCATCATATCTTGTCTCAAAATATTTTAGAAACAAATAAATATGCAAGTATATTCTGCTCTCTCTCTGATCCCTCAAAATGAACCTGAGCATTTGTAGAAACTCCGTTCATATAATCCGTAGGTTTAGACTCATCACAAGTCCATCTTCTGTGCCAGCTAAAATTAATGGTCATGAATCTCCATTGAATATAGCACTCTTGCTTTCAAAACAAAGAACATGTCAAAGTCAACATGAGTGTTTATAATGCTTGACTTGTTGCAAATAGTTTATGACAAGATCAAGGAGTTGATTATGACGAGATTGTCTCATCATAATAATACTTAAAGTCAATTTGGATTAAATTAGCAATTATTAAATATTTTAGTTATGAGATATAACAGATGGATGTCGAAATGATTCCCATGAGCTGGAAATAGAACCAAGGATGTACATTTGATACGGCCCAAGGTAATTTTGTTGATCCAGAGGATGCTAGTAAGTGTGCAAACTTCAAAAGATCCGTGATGATCTGAAATAAGCATAGTGGAGTTGGAATATTTATTTTGATGAATTGATCAGATAATATGATTTCTTCGATAAACAAAAATGCTTGTACTTACAAGAAAGTAAGTATGAGCATGATAATATTTCTAAACACTGTGTGTGCATGACACATTGTTGATTGGAAATTATATAAATTTCTTGACACGGATTAAGACTTTATTGAAAATAGTTTTTCAGCAAAGTACTTAGGCAATATAGTCCTTGTATTATACATAATAATCTATGAAGATGATAGTGTCTAAACGGGCTTAGCCTAAATACATATTGACCAGAGTACTAAAGTAGTTTAGTATGAAAAATGTCAAGAAGAGTTTTCTTGTCAAAGTCACATGGAAAGAGTTCTTAGCAAGAATCGATATCTTAAAATACTAAATAGTGAAATACATGATTTCAATCACACTTGTGTTCAATTCAATGGTTTGTAATAACAAGATATGTTCAAGTACTCCAAGTAAGCTGTGAGTAAATTTACTAGTATGGGCAAATTGTTGATCATAGGACAACAATGAAGATATCGTTAAGTATTAACGACATGTTTCTCCCATATGGAGAGAATAAAGAGATTGTTGTAAAGAGTTACATGAATACATGTTTGATGTAAGTAGTACATCGACAAAAACTTCAATTGGTGCTCCAAGCGAATTTCGATTTCAATTAAATGATTTATGGTGGCACAGCAAGTTAGAATTTATCCAAGAAAGTTACCGTGGTGAATTCTATAATAGAAGGCTGAGTATATTGTCGCTTTAGAAGCAACAATAGAGGGTGATGAATCAACGGTTCATATATGAACTTAGTATGGTTTCTAGATGATTACGCAAATAGAACATTGTTCTCATATGGTGGTCTATGCCTTAATCTAAGGAATCAAAGGTCTTGCCAGTGATTCAATATATACTAAGCTTGTTTCAAATAAATTATGTATTCATGTGAAAGCATTACGGATGCATAGAAATGCA
>NC_057797.1:9364198-9474748 GCF_018294505.1 Triticum aestivum
TAATATCACCTTCATCAAATATATAGAGAGAATTACCTTTACTACCTGTGTCGGGTTATCAAGACCATGTGTTTCTTCAATAGCTGATGAATTAAGACCATATATTTCTTCAACAGGCAGTAAATTAAGACCATGTATTTCTTCAACAGGAGGTAAATTCTTAACATTTCAGCATTAATACCCTTTTCTTTCATAGATTTCATTGCCTCTTGCATATCTTCAGGACTGAGAAATAGTACACCCCTTTCTTCGGAGTTGGCTTAGGAGTTGGTTCAGGAAGTGTCCAATTATTTTCATTTGTCAACATATTATTCAATAGAATTTCAGCTTCATCTGGTGTTCTTTCACTAAAAACACAACCAGCACAACTATCCAGGTGGTCTCTAGAAACATCGGTTAGTCCATTATAAAAGATATCAAGTATTTCATTTTTCTTGAGAGGATGATCAGGCAAAGCATTAAGTAATTGGAGAAGCCTCCCCCAGCTTGTGGGAGACTCTCTTCTTCAATTTGCACAAAATTATATATTCCCTCAACAAGCCTTGTTTTCTATGAGCAGGGAAATATTTAGCAGAGAAGTAATAAATCATATGCCTGGGACTACGCACAGAACTAGGATCAAGAGAATTAAACCTATCTTAGCATCACCCTTTAATGCGAACAGAAATATTTTAAGGATATAGTAATAGCGAGTTTTTCTCATCATTAGTGAACAAGGTGGCTATATCATTTAATTTAGTAAGATGTGCCAGAACAGTTTCATGATTCATAGCCATAGAAAGGATCAGATTCAACCAAAGTAATTATATCAGGGTCGACAGAGAATTCATAATCCTTATCAGTAACAAGATAGGTTAAAGTAGCATAAGCAGGATCATATTTCATTCTAGCATTCAGAGTTTTTGTTTCAGCTTAGCTAATAATTTCTTAAGATCACTTCTATCATTGCAAGCAAGAAAGTCTCTAACAGTTTCTTCATCCATAACATATCCCTCAGGCACAACAGGCAATTCATATCTAGGGGGAGATCTTCATCATCACTTTCATCAATATTATCAGTTTCAATAATTTCATTCTCTCTAGCCCTAGCAAGTTGTTCATCAAGAAATTCACCAAGTGGCACGGTAGTATCAAGCATAGAAGTGGTTTCATCATAAGTATCATGCATAGCAGAAGTGGCATCATCAATAACATGCGACGTATCAGAATTAATAGCAGCAGCAGGTTTAGGTGTCACAAGCTTACTCAAAACAGAAGGTGAATCAAGTGCAGAGGTAGATGGTCGTTCCTTACCTCCCCTCGTAGTTGAGGGATAAATTTTAGTTTTCTCGTCTTTCAAGTTCTTCATAGTGACCAGCGGATATAAATCCCAAGTGACTCAAAGAATAGAGCTATGCTCCCCAGCAACGGCGTCAAAAAATAGTCTTGATAACACACAAGTATAGGGGATCGCAACAATTTTTGAGGGTAGAGTATTCAACCCAAATTTATTGATTCGACACAAGGGGAGCCAAAGAATATTCTCAAGTATTAGTAGTTGAGTTGTCAATTCAACCACACCTGGATAACATAGTATCTGCAGCAAAGTATTTAGTAGAAAAGTAATATGGAAGTAACGGTAACGATAGCAAAAGTAATATTTTTGGGTTTTGGAGTGATTGTAACAGTAGCAACGGAAAAGTAAATAAGCAAAGAACAATATGTGAAAAGCTCGTAGGCATTGGATTGGTGATGGAGAATTATGCTGGATGTGGTTCATCATTTAACAATCATAACATAGGGTGACACAGAAGTAGCTCCAATTCATCAATGTAATGTAGGCATGTATTCCGAATATAGTCATACGTGCTTATGGAAAAGAACTTGCATGACATCTTTTGTCCTACCCTCCCGTGGCAGCGGGGTCCTAATGAAAACTAAGGGATATTAAGGCCTCCTTTTAATAGAGTACCGGACCAAAGCATTAACACATAGTGAATACATGAACTCATCAAACTACGGTCATCACCAGGAGTGGTCCTGATTATGGTCACTTCGGGGTTGTCGGATCATAACACATAGTAGGTGACTATAGACTTGCAAGATAGGATCAAGAACTCACATATATTCATGAAAACATAATAGGTTCAGATCTGAAATCATGGCACTTTGGCCCTAGTGACAAGCATTAAGCATAGCAAAGTCATAGCAACATCAATCTCAGAACATAGTGGATACTAGGGATCAAACCCTAACAAAACTAACTTGATTACATGATAAATCTCATCCAACCCATCATCGTCCAGCAAGCCTACGATGGAATTACTCACGCACGGCGGTGAGCATCATGAAATTGGTGATGGAGGATGGTTGATGATGACGATGGCGATGGATTCCCCTCTCCGGAGCCCCCACCGGACTCCAGATCAGCCCTCCCGAGAGAATTTAGGTCTTGGGGGCGGCTCCATATCGTAAAACGCGATGAATCCTTCTCTCTGATCTTTTTCTCCTCGAACACGAATATATGGAGTTGAAGTTGAGGTCGGTGGAGCTCCAGGGGGCCCACGAGGCAGGGGGCGCGCCCAGGGGGGCAGGCGCGCCCCCACCCTCGTGGAAAGGGTGTGGGCCCCTGGCCTTGATTCTTTTGCCAGTATTTTTTATTATTTCCAAAAATAATCTCCGTGAAGTTTCAGGTCATTCCGAGAACTATTGTTTCTGCACATAAATAACACCATGGCAATTCTGCTGAAAACAGTGTCAGTCCGGGTTAGTTCCATTCAAATCATGCAAGTTAGAGTCCAAAACAAGGGAAAAAGTGTTTGGAACAGTAGATACGACGGAGACGTATCAGGCCACCATGTCGATGTGCTCTGGCTTCACGGGGAGCAGCCCCCACTCGGGCTTCGGCCGGACCAGGCAGAGGGAGCGCCTCACCGGTGCCGGACTAGGCGGGGAGGGCCGGGAACCCTCGTTGATGACGAGGGTGCCGCTACGAGTGCGGCGCCCGAGCGGCGTCTCCTCTAGCTCAGGCTTGACGGGACGAAAAGCCGGCGAGCCGGAGCCCGACAACAAGGGCGACCCCGGCTCCATCCGCCACGGCGTCCAGGAGCTGCCACGGCAGTGAGAGAAGGATGGGCGCGGCGGGTACTCGTCGCGCGACACGTTGCCGGACTCGATATGGTCAAGGACGGCCTCGAGGGTGCGACCAGGCAAACCCCACCACTCGCGCTGCCCGTCGGCATTGAGGCGGCTGCGGGGGATGACGCCGTTGGTGGAGGCGATCTGCTCCTCGTGGCGGCGCGCGAAGTACATGGACCACATGGTGTGGTTGTCGGCAGCATACCGCGGCTTGTTCCGTTGCTCCTCCGACAGGGACGAGCGGGTGCGGGCGATCTCGGCCCGCCACGCCGCCCCTTCGGGCACAGGCGACACCAGGATACCGCCGGCGCTCAGCCTCCACGTCCCCGGCACCCGCATGTCCGGGGGCAGGGGGTACTCGGCCTCGTAGAGGAGGCGCGCCTCCGGCTCTTGGAGGTGGCGGCAGCCGAAGCCGTTCGCCGCCGCGCCGTCTCCTAGAAACCTCTCGGCCATCTGTTCATTGACGGGAGGCGGGGAGGTGGGGAGAGCGTAGCTTTGTGTGCCGGAGTGGGGGGAACTGAGAATTTTGTTGTCCATCGGCGGGGACATCGCCTTTTATAGCCGAGCGGGAGCGGCGAGAGGCTACATGTCGAGCGACGTGTGGAAGGTGAGGGCGGGACACGCGTCGTGGCGCCTTCACTGCGCCGCCCGTGTGGCATCAATGGAGGCTGACCGGCGCGGCAACGTGACAGCCTTGGCCAGCCGCATTGATTCCCACGGGAACCGAGGCGATGAGGGCGACGAAGCAGTGTCTCGCTGACTCGGCGGGCCCATCCTCTTTCGTGCCAAAATCATTTGCCCCGGCGCCCCCGGGCGCCCCCAGCGCACCGGGTTCGGCCTGGGTCCGCCGGCGTCAGTTTCGGCCCAAACCGCCGAAAAACGGCCTCTTGGGGGAGCGGCTGGGCCGATTTTTGGGCGCCGGCGCGGAAAAAACGCCTGAGGAGGGCCTGTTGGGGGCGCAGCTGGAGATGCTCTAAGGGGCTTGTAGAGATGCTCTTATGGAGTCCCCTCAAAAGAAAGCATTTGTCTTTTAGGAGTCTACCCTTATTTCAGCCCGAATTTATCAGGGAAATGCCCACCCACTGCCGAACCTGCCTCCCCTCGAGAAAACGATTGGGCCCGGCCTCTGCTGTCTCCTCGCTCGATCCCCACCCGGCGCCGAACGAATCGAGTGGCGAGCTAGGGTTCCTTGTTGCGCTGCCCGTCCTCTTCTCCTCCCTTCCGACGAGCGACGGCCGACCCTGCAACAGCCGGCGAGCGCAGCCCGACGCGCCCAACCCGGTGGGCCTTGCCGTCCTCCGCCCGGCCTCCTCTGATCCCTGCCGAGCTCCGCCCTGCAACTCTCCACCCGGCCTCGTCCAACCTCGGTGGTGACCCTTGTCGCCACCACCTACCAGCAATTCGTCTCCTTTGATTGCTAGCTGGGGTGAGCCTCTCTTCATCTCTCTGTCTCTTGTTTGTTCCTTTCTCTTGTACATGGATAATTGGATGTTTGTTAGATGGATGTATGTTGATTTTTAGTTGATGATTTGCTTGATGAATGGATTAATTGTGCTAGTTTTTCCTAGATGCATGGATGAACGGTGCAAGTATGTAAAAAAATTGCTATCGTGAATGCACGATGCTACTGTGAGGTATTAATGGATGAATGGTGCAAGTATGTAAAAATAAAATTGCTACTATGAACGGAGGAATGGTGCAACGAAGTGTTGGCAATTCAACATCCAGCTTTAGTTCAGGGACATTATAGACATTTCAGCACACAACTCATCCCACAATCACTAACTACAATCTCAGAAAATAACTCGATGATTGATTCTACATAATTTTGTGGGAAGTTTCCCAAAAGCTGATTCTGGAGAATCAAAAGCTCAAAAGGACTGAACCTTAGGGGTCATGTGGTAATCGGCATGCGGGGTTGCAACTATGATATCAACCCTGGGGGACAAGATACATATGATGTTAGAGCTCCAGTCGGATAGCGGGCTGCATCATGATACCTGATGGGGGGTATTTTGTTGTGGTAGATAGTGAAGTCTCCTTATGACAGTAAGTAGTTCCAAAAATTAATGGTTGCTTAGTTCAAGTATATATGTTGCTAACCTTGTTTATATCTGGAAATTAATAAATGGTGATTGTCTAATTGATTCATCACTGGTTGATAATCTCTATGGATAAATATAATGGTCGCACATCTAGATACTAGTATATGGAAAGTTCTGACTTCCATGAATTAATGACTCCCCACTTCAAATCTAATTTGCGTTGTTTGGTCGCATCCTGATTCTAGAAACTAATTGAGTTGATCTTATGCAACCATGTAAATATGGTGAATGATTTTCTTGTTATTAATAGTGAAAAGATATTACTTGTATCTTCTTTATTTGACGCTGTTGCAAATTATGTACAGGGCGTCAAGTGCGGATTTCGTTAATCTCGTCCGCAAACCAGATGTGCCCTCAATTGTCTCCAGCTGAGAAGCTTGCTTCAGAAGAAAGTCTCAAGTTGTACTACAAACCAGTTGAGTGGTACAATATTATTCAACATCGAGCCGCTAAAAATGTAAGTTTCTTTTTAAAATTCTGGCCTCATTCGACACGGATTGCATGTGCTTATTCACTCACACCCTTCACCATGTAAGTGATCACGTAACAATGATGTCTCACTGACCTTTGCAGCCCACTTTCCTGCAAAGATTCCTTGATTACATGATAAAAGCAAGATGAAAGAAGAGGTATACTACAAGCTTTGACTATAATCTATTGCAGGACATGTGTAAATATTGTTCTGATTCAGATCCAAATGTCAAAAGATTAACTGTTCCATTTCAGAAAGTATTTTCTTTTCCAGCATATCAGAGACTTCACTATTACTCCCTCCATTTCAAAATGCATAGCGAATTTCGTTATTATTATGTACATTTTTATCAGAAAAAATCATAACCACAAAAGGCTAGTACTTTGGAATATGAATCTAATGACATCAATTTTATTCAACAAATATATATATGAATTGAGTAGTTCCTGGTCAAGGCTTGCCCTAATGGAACCTGATAGCCAATGTAGGTTACCGCCATAAAGATTAAATAAAACTGTAAATGCGCATGATGAAATCGTAGAATCGATCTGATCATAACTGAGTCTGCCCAATAATTTGAAGAATGTAATGCACCTCATCATTAATGTTAGTGCTTGTCTAGTCATTTGGTAGCCAATTTGATTCATTATTGCCATTCCTAATGACATGCCTAGGTTGGCTATATAACATTTCAGACAAATATGATAATGAAATGTAGAGTAAACAACCATAATTAAGTTAGTGAAAAGTAGAATATATAGGGATCCAAGGTTTTCAGAATGTTACACTCCGCCAGATTTGTGTGTTACCCATTTTTGGTGCATTGATGTACACATGGAAGCATTAATAAATATCCGCGCAAAGATCACTAAGGTGGAAAATATCATCAGATCGCTGATATGGCCCTGCCCGACATCCTCACGTAGGATGATATTTTCAAATCGATGCATCTTTGCAATAGTCATGAGCTAATTGATAGCATATGACTATATCCCACATCTATTGCAAGATTGTGACCATATTAATATTCTAGCAAATTAAACATGTAACTGATATATGTTGTTCCATTCAATTAAATATCATATATTTATAGATTATGGCAGCATATACAACACAGTGAGCTTATTAGATGCGATACAAGCTGTAAGTCGAAATGTACACATGTTATAAAATATTGTACACAAAGTCGAGTATTATTTTTTCTCGGTGCGGCAATGTAGGACACAACTCAACAAGGAATAATCACTATATTGATATTGTAGGGCAACTACTTTTAGTTAGCAATATTTGACATAGAGCTAGATGGTTTCTGCCCCTATATACACCAAAATGGCAATGTGGCTAAACAAGGACCAAGAAATAGTAGCTTGGTTGCTGCCCTACATACACCAAAATGGTAGCTGGGCTAAACAAGGCCCAAGAAATTAAGTTCTTTCATGTGTAATCTATGTGATACTACAAGTACTAACCACTATCGAAATTTAATCTTATGTGTTACATCATGCAAAAGCTGACCAATTTTGTGTTATGGATGTAGGATTCAACTAACTGTATCACTTTCTCGAGGTACAAATACTGCATGTCGAGACCAGAATATCTCCCCTCTTTATGTATTGTTAGCTACACCTACTAGTAACATTTCACTTGAAGGGGTAAGTATACCTATTCTTTGTTTCAATCGATATTTTGTACCAAATTATCTCTTATTATTGACAAAATGTTATGCACAGCACCCTCCCATATGTTGATTCATCCGGGCCTATTTTCTTACAACTTTTAGTGGATTTGGTAGTAAAGATCACACCAAAGCTACATTTGTAATTCCAGACATCTAGAATTTAGCATCCTCCGGAGCTTTCAACCTTAACATTATCCTTATCAGTCGTGGTATGATGTGCATCATATGTTATTCCGTGTGTTCTACAGTTCTTCACAGCCATCACGTTTTGATTCCCTTTAGTTTCAGCAGGACAAGTTGGAGAAGATATTGGTGAAAACAACTGCATCGGGGGCCATTTGGAACGATCTGCTCTCCAAAGTAAGCTTCTGGTTTCATTTCTTTTGAAAGATGCTAAATAGTTTCTAGAACCAGCGCAAGATGCAGTTGTGTGTAGGACTTAGAAATTAGTACTTGATACATTTAGCTACACAACACATTAGTCAAATGGATTGAGCTATTCGCTAGCTGGCAACTTATATTGCTTATTCATGTGGTTGAAGATACAACTGTTCTCCCAAACTCCCATTTCTTGAATGAAATCCAGACCAATGGCCAAACTACGACTATCTCATAGTATATTCGAATCTAGTTGACGTCTGTATTTTGGGCCAAACCATGAACCTTGCAGCGACCTATCTCCAGGTGGTAAACAACTGACAACAGTATGCCGAACCTTTTGTTGCATAAAGATTAGTGTTACAGTTTTCTGTTTTCAAAGAATCGTTAGTATCACAGTTATACTCATAAACCAACACTAATAATTCACAAAGAGATTCCTTTAATACATGGATAACTTGTGAACATAGTGCTGGTGAGCAAAGTATTGGCTATGTGTATGGTTGCCTTTAGGTAGGAGATCCAAAAAATATCTTTAAACATTGTTTGCCAAGATTTTTACAGGGGAGGGGGGGGGGTACTATGCTCTCTGCATTACTAATTTAGATATTTTCTTCTGCTTGGGGAGGATCCTTATTATCACACGTACCGCTTCTAGCCATAACACCTTTTCCTTCTAAAAATAAGTGTCAAGACCAACATTTTTAAGCTCAGAACGCAGTTATGCATGGTTTGTAGGATTGTTGAGTGCAACTATTTACTAATACATTTTGACAGACCTTGAAGGGAAATGTTTCTAGGGTAATGTATCAATTAATTTACTTCGTTTGTCATTCGAGAATCATGCGACGACTTTCAATTTGGGACATACCGTGAAGTTAACTCCTATGGTTGAAATGAGACAAAGCTTCTTAGAGGTACTTTAATTGAACTTCTCCATAGTATTAAGCTTGAATGTTCTTAATTTATGTACCATAACTTTTCTATAGTAGTTAACCATAGGATGGATTGTTAGCATAATTTTGATTAGTGTCAAGTCTGATTAGTGTCTAAGTTGTAGTTAAGTTAGTTTCCATGTATTAGGAATACATGGTCATGTGTAGTAGTAAAACAAGAGTTTTGAGTAGTACTAGGTCTTGGTTAGTCCATGTCACGTTAGGAAATCACTAGTCGGCTAGGATATATACGTGGTAGTACAAGTAGGAGTCATAGTCGTGTAGTACTAGGCTAGCTGTACTAGGTTAGTTCGATTCGGCTGTTTAGAGTCCGTGTAGGTTTAGGAAACCACTACATCCCCCATGTATGTATATACACAGCCAGAGCAACATCATGAGATTTTTATTGAAGGGGTGAAAAGAGAAAAGAAATTAAGGGAAAAACAAGGGCACGATACATGATCTTGGCTAAAAGTTTCGGTGCGTGTGTGTTTTGATGTGATCGATCCTTTGGGCTGAATTCCAACATGGATGAAGCACAATCCTTTGTAGGACCTGAAGTTTCAGACTGAATAAATTAGCTTAGCCACTTGTATTTGGATGATTAACATGTCATGTACTTTTAGTTTTCTAGAATATTGTAGTGCTTGACTTTAATTAGAAATCACCTTCCAAAAGTTCTGGCAGTGAATTGCCACATCAGAAGTAGCGCACTTTGCATCTTTGGTAAGAGAACATGTTACAAGATTAATATTATCAGTAAAGGATGGAATCTTCAGTGTATGTAAGCTTAAGTGATTCTGCGAATCTGCTTTTCTTCAGTTGTTCCTCTGATTTCACAATCATGGTTTTACAAATTGAAAAGTGAAGACTATTACTGGGGTGTAGTGGAAATTAGTTGCTTCAGCTGTATGTTGACCTTACTTATATTTCCTTTTGTTATGCATGCATAAAAAATTCTTGAGCAAGACAATTGCTTGACATTTTGCTCTCACAAGGTTGATGCTACGGTAAGGATATCCTTGTACCTTTTTTGAGCGGTCTCCTACCTTTATTTATTGATCTACTCTCATTTCCATATTTAAGGGACTAATAACTGTTGTTATCCAGTGTGGCAATGGATTATGTTGGAAACTGCCTATCAGTTGCTCCAGCAGCTTGTCTAAGTTTTTTTATTTTGTTCCATGGGTTCATATAAACTCCAAGTTGGCATATCTGCTCAAGAGGCTGGGGCAAGAGACATCCGTGAAAACCCATATAGTAGTTACTCATACAGTAATGTCCCAACTCCGTCATTACCTCGTATAATAAGGTAACACTAGTACATCTCTAGCTAAACATAATAATCGCATGCATTCCTTAGGTGTTTTTTCTCGAACATAAACTTGACCCATCGCCACTAGCACTTGGGGCATTTTCTTTCTTTGAAGAAATTAGCCACCCTGCAAAGCCCGCGCCTCAAATGCAGGTGGGTGAGCGTGCATAATTGCGCTATAGGCAACCGACTACTGCCTGGTTCTCTTCCTTAGGTAGTTTAGTTTGAAGGTATTCATTTTGATTTTGATTTTTTCGATAAGGCTGAGTAAGTTCTAGCATTGTGGAGCCAGAGCTTTTCTATGCAATGAATACATTTTCTCCATGTGTGTGGCAATTGTCAAAACTAAATATGGGGACCATTTAGGCTGCATCAGGCCCTATTTTGAATACTTACGGTGTTAACTATCGATTTTATATATAGCTAAGGGTGAAACCTGGACGTTTGTCATAGTTGAGCAGGTGAAGATGAACATATTCATTGTTGAAAGACGATTTCAATCACCCAACTGTTCCAACGCTTGCATCAGCCGCTTCCCTTGTCTACCACTCGTCTACCACATACCTACCATTTCCAGAAATTTCGTGGCGCCATTGGCCTTCCTCCAATTCGAGCGCATCACAGTCTGCCCCTATCCTCTCTTTTCTCTCCATTGTCTCAGTCAATAAATTGAGCCCTAAATGCTGTGAGCCCTACTCCAGACCGAGAGCATCGCATGCTTCATTTTCTTCCACCATCGCCACGTTGCAAGCAATGTTGCATCCTGCTATCTCCGCAGCTGTTTGACTGCAAACGATGCCGTGAGCACGGTTGCACGCTGTCGCTGCAAGCACTGTCGCCACTAAACGCAAGCAATACCACTGTTCTGCTGCCGCTGCTGAAAGCTTACCACTTCGCGGTTGTAAGAATATGCTGCTGCTCCTGCAAGTCTGCTGGCAATGGACGCGAGGTCTGCCGTCGACGCTGCAAAACTAAAGATAGACACTCCAACACATTGGACAGAATGATGGCATTGCTGGTGTTGCGAGTCGGTTGCTGCAAAACTGTAGCCTGAGGCTCCAAAATGGCAGACACTGCTGCCATCTGAGCTCTGCTGCTGCAAGCGGTAGACAAACTGCTACTAACGCTAGCAGCGCTGCTGCTGACTGCCTGGTTTTGTGAGTTGGGGTGCTGCAAAGGGGAGGTCCTCGGTGCTGCATGCGGCGCAACCCACCTGTGCCCCAAGTGTAGTCATCACGCTTCCATAATAATTGTAGCGACAATTGATATAGATCAGAGGGAGTAATAATGTTGTAAACACAACTCATTTCCATCCAAGTAGTAATCACACACATGCGACACACATATCCATTACTACATATCAAGTTGGGCATACTTTATGGACAACAGAAAGTACATCTTTATCATAGTTTAATTTATCAAACAATATTCTTAGACGAAGAAATATCTAGAAATATCCTGAAATAAAATTTCCGAAAACATTCTAACTGACCATTAGATTATTAGCATGGCTTCCATGAACCATACATGACCATTTAAATATATGTGGCAAATGCACATGATTCATGAATAGGTTGGAAATAACATCATCCTTGTGACCGTATTACGAAATACAAGCTGCAAACAAAGAAAAGATTAGTCTGATTTGATACATAAGTTACAGTACCGGAGAAACTGGGATTTTGAAAATCATAGAATTAAATAGTGAAGCAAAATAAATTTGCACAATCACTTTTTTCTCTTCTGAAAAATATTTGTGTAAAACACTAAAATAACAATAGAATTCATACAATTGAAAAAACAAGTTTGTAGTTGTACCACACTTGAATCATATTACAGAGAGGATGCTCAGACTTGTAAAGGAGGTCATTATCATATATTATATGTCTCTGTTCCTGAGATAGATCAGAAGACTGTTTAAGCGCGTAGCTATGACATTTCAGTAGAGAATGAATTTTAAAATTGTTTTATAAGATACAATTGTGATGTACCCTGTAAGCATGCTCATATTCGTCTTCGATAACAAACATCTTCTGGGTGAACCAAGCTGGAGGACACTGTCTGTCCTTCCTGGAAGAAACCAGTATACGCGTCTCATGACATTAGATAAGTGGTGTTGGAGCTGTGAATGAACTGAAGGATGAAACATAACTTAGAAAGTTCTTTATGCGATAAACTAACTTTGACCCATTCTTTATCTATTGTCGTGACATTAGAGGGGAGGCCATGGAATTTGATATATCATTGAGCAGTTTTAGCCTATGAATGATGCAACTAAGTTAGATTAGATGCATGGCAACCATTAATAACCTGACTTACTTTTTTTGCCATATAAAAATCGGAATGATGAACACTCACATGGTGGTAGAAAAAAAACATGACCCTGGGTGCACAAATTAAGAAGTGACACTGTCTACTCATATGTGGAGTGCTATTATAATTCTAATTCCAACACTGCAATCGGCAAAAAAAACCACATTTCAAGGATGATGGTAATCTGAATCTCTAGAAATTCTGCAATATGGACCAAAAATATTTGTAATAAAACAAGCGCCTCCTGATTGTGGATGGATACAGAGGTACTCTATCCTGACTTCACGAGCTTACTCTTATACACAATAATTAAGCAAACAACAAGCCCGAGAAACAGCTCCTGTGGATACACAATAATTTCATAGCACCATAGCTTCCTTAAAAAAGACACCATACAGTTCTAAGTACTGTAGGATATTTGTATGTGTCAACACTCATTACTCTTAGTATGAAGTACTTTGTGGGGCACACGATGGTGCGAACCCGCAAAAGAGAGGGAGGGAGGGCGGGAGGGAGGGAGGGAGAGGGAGAGAGAGAGAGAGAGAGAGAATTTTAGAATTGTTTTATAAGATACAATGGTGATTTACCCTGCAAGCATGCTCATATTCGTCTTTGATAACAAACATTTTCTGGGTGAACCAAGCTGGAGGGTACATTGTCTGTCCTTCCTGGAAGAAACCAGTATACGCGTCTCATGGCACTAGATAAGTGGTGTTGGAGCTGTGAATGAACTGAAGGATGAAACATAACTTAGAAAGTTCTTTATGCAATAAACTAACTTTGACCCATTCTTTATCTATTGTTGTGACATTAGAGGGGAGGCCATGGAATTTGATATATCATTGAGCAGTTTTAGCCTATGAATGATGCAACTAAGTTAGATTAGATGCATAGCAACCATTAATAACCCTACTTACTTTTTTTGCCATATAAAAATCAGAATGATCAACACTCACACAGTGGTAGAAAACAAACATGAGCCTGGGTGCACAAATTAAGAAGTCACATTCTCTACTCATATGTGTAGTGCTATTATAATTCTAATTCCAACATTGCGATCGGCAAAAAAAACTACATTTCGAGGATGATGGTAATCTGAATCTCTAGAAATTCTGCAATATGGACCAAAAAAATTTGTAACAAAACAAGCGCCTCCTGATTGTGGATGGATACACAAGTACTCTATCCTGACTTCATGAGCTTACTCTTATACGCAATACTTAAGCAAACAACGAGCCCGAGAAACAGCTCATGTGGATACACAATAATTTCATAGCACCATAGCTTCCTTAAATAAACACACCATACAATTCGAAGTACTATAGGATATTTGTATGTGTCAACACTCATTACTCTTAGTATGAAGTACTTTGTGGGGCACACGATATGGTGCAAACCCGCAAAAGAGAGGGAGGGAGGGAGGGAGAGAGAGAGAGAGAGAGAGAGAGAGAGAGAGAGAGATAGAGAGAGAGAGAGCAGAACCTTTGTAAGCTGGTCCGAAATCTATATCAGTTTTGGTCCGAATATTATATTAAGAGAGATGTAACATCTTTTAGAAAAATGTGTCCTCGGTAACATATCAAATATGTGTGCATGTTTATGTATGAAACCTTACCACAAAAGTGTATGCTCCACAATTTATTTACTTGAAGAATTTAGTATGTTTCTACTGCATACAACACATACATACAACAACTGTGTGTGTGTGTGTGTGTGATATTCCACGGATATTCAACCATGTGATCATAACAAACAAACCAATAAATATGCACAATAATATTTGGAAATAATGAACACTAATTCTCTGTACAACGAGTAAATGTTATGCCCTTATGGATGTTTTATATAGTCCGCCCGGCAGTGCCCATGATTAGCCAACAACTAGGATAGATTTCTCGGTTTATGAGGTCAAGTGTGGGCATGTTAAAATTCTATTTCTCGATTTTTCATACCACTAGTTCTGTCATTCTGTTGCTTGGGGATCAAATCCATGTGGTGAAGGTAAATGTACTTGTGCTGATCATGTTGCTAGTTTGTTCTGCCATTTGTCCATCACGTAATAATGGCAGGATAAAAACTATACGGGTTTTATTAATAGGATTAGTGCGCAATTAAAGCTAAGTTTATAGGGTTCCAACTAAATTGTGAGTTATTGGATGGAAGCTATACCTTTCAAAATTGTCATGGATGTGGACTTGTAAAAGGGCAAGTAAAAATATCTCAACATGAAAAACAATTTTGTTAATCCTTAGAGTTTGTACTTGGGGCTTTGGCTAGCGAGGCTGGTTTATCTGGCTTGTGAGCCTGGACTTTTGTGGTCAGGATAGTCAGCCTAGAACTAAGCCTGGCCGATCTAGTGTTTCACTAGAGTTTATCATGACAGATTGCTCTAAGTTTCAGCTTTGTTAACACATTTTTATTTTTGTATCATAAAATGAGAAAGTATTTATTTATATTTCTCCAGATTAAGAGCTGGCAATGTGCATTTCAACTACAAGTATTACAACAATACTATGGAAAAGACTGAAGGTTCTTTCTTACACAACATTTGGGCTAGCACATTTTTCATTTTCATCGACATTTGTTAGCATCATATACTGACATTTTCCCTAGGTTCTCTACTTTTCCTAGTGTAACTAAGTATAAATGTTTGATTTTAATAATAATAATATCAATATGTATGCAACTAAGGTAGTAATTAAATTTTGCTAAGATTCTTGGTAAGCATGTTATTGGTTGAAAGCTTCTGATGTTTATGGGGGTAAGTAATCTTATTAATTACTTTGTCCAATTAGTTATGGTGCCGTAGCAAGGTAAAAAATGTTGAGAATATATTCATTATAGGAATATTAGGGTATCAATACAAAAGGAAGTAACATAGTGGATAATTTATGCTGTTAATGGTTTTGAATTTGATCTTAGAACTTAAGACGGGGATGATATTAATGCTTTTTTTATGTGCCATCATGCTTTGAATGTTTATCATCACAATGATCTTGTGTTAAATGCTTTGCGGTTACCTATGTGCAGTTTTGCACCACTGCATAATATTTGTTGTTGAAGTTAAATATTGTTGTTCAGTTCATGATTCTTATATTGATCCCTTCTTACGAGTCACTGAAGATTTGCTTGCCCCTTTTGCTTCATAAAGTGTGGAAGCTACAAGGTAAAATTTGAAGATAACTTGCATCTTGTTTATTTATTTAAATGTTGCTTATTGCTGCTAAGGCCAGGGATCTGTGTCATCTACTACATTTGGGGTAAAAAAATTTGTTATTTCACACTTCACATTTGTTATTTATTCAAATGTTGCTTATTGCTGGCTTGTTCTTGGGAACAGTTATTACTCTATCCACCCTTTCTTATTTATTTTTATGGGAATAGTTTTTATGCACACTTTCTCAAGGCACACATCTGACATTGTGATTCTCGTGATATATACTAGGGCCTGAGATGTCACCTAAAATCATCACATGACCTATTCCACTTTGAGTTTTGGGTTCGTAAACTTCTAGATTTTTCATTGTAATGTTATTTTTCAACATTGCAATAGTTTGATTGTTGATTTGTTCTTTTCATTCATGCAGATATCTAAAGAACGCCAGGCTGTTGATGTTAGTATCAAGGTTGATGCATGGAGAATAGAGGTAAATTAGTGATAGAACTTACAAAATTTCCTCATAATAAATGATAGATTTAGTAACTAAGCCGGGCTGTTCTAATTTACCCCTGAGTTGTTTGAAGAATGTGCAGGATACGTGCAGAATCCGCATTGTGTATCCTTTTACATGCTTAGCATAGTAAATTTATGAATACTGTATATTGATTTAAATTGAAACATTTTGTTATTAGCTCCTGGAACTAATATTCCCATTTATTTCTCAGCTTGGGCCTAAGGGAGTTGATCCAATACGTCAAACATTTTCCTACTGGTATGCTATTTCTAAAGCAAATTGATCAGTTAGTTCATTTGTTTCTATTTGATTTTCCTAACTATGTTGCATCATCAGCTCAAGGTTTAAGACTAGAAGGTCGGTAACCACATCTGCGAAAATAAGCCTTGATGATGGTACATTCTCATCTTATGAAACTTTAATTTCCCTTTTTCTTTTGTGGTAGCAGACTTATGGTTTCTCACTGTGGCATAACTACATTAAATTGGTAATGCCATATTACATTAAAAAATGGTACCACAGAAAGGTGGTGTTGTTTCTATCCTTGTCTCCTGTCTGCTACATAATTATATAATAATAGTTCAAATTTTGTTCCTCATGAAATCGGTTAGAGTTATATATATTTAGTTGTGTATCCCTTTGTAATTTCTCCATTCTATAAAGGGGTTTTCTATATTGACCTATGCCCACCTGAAAATACAAATTGAATATTTCTTATAACCATATTAGAGTTTATGTCTCTTTAGCACTTGCATCTTCTTATGACATGGTATATTAGAGCCATGTGTCCCTTTGTATTTCCCCCATTCTATAAAGGGTTTTCTTCATATACATACTGGTCTATGCCCACTTGAAAAATGCAAGTTCCATATTTCCAAACATAATATTAATGCCTAGGTATTTTTCCGCATGTGCAACTCGTGCTAAGATCCCGTCGTGCTGCCGCTGATTTCTTCTCTCACCGCCACCATCTCTTTCCCGTGGCTGCTGCTGCTAGCCCTGCTAGCTTCCGCCATTACCTTCCGCCATCACCCATCTCCTTCACAAATCAGCCCCATCTCCACACGCCGGCTGCTGGCCCTTCCCTTTGCCCGCTGTTTCCACCCTGCTGCCAGGTTGCCGCTGTCTGGTGGCTGCCAGGAGGCCGCCGCCACCTGATCCAGGAGGCCACCACCCCATGCTGTCTCGCTCCATCCTCCGCTGGCCTTGTTCCACCTGTCATGCGACTGCGGGCTTGCTCCGTCTCACCACTGGCGCACGCTTGTGCAAGTCTCCCAGGCGGCCTGTGAACCACGGATTTTTATATACTGCCCTATGGCACCGGAAATACAAGTTGCATTCTTGCTAAAAAAAACTAACCAGAAAATCTATTCCTTAATAATTCAGTTAATTTGGATCTCCAATATTACTTTCAGAATTTGTTGGCGCCGCCTCTCTCCGCAGCGCCGCTTCTTCTTCTTCTTCTCATGGTTACTCTCAAGAACACTCTGATGAACACGAGGACACACACACCAGGGAAACACACACACACACACACACACACACACACATGTACCAAGGAAGAAAACCAGCCAGCTTTGCTGTGAGGCACTTCCTTGGCAATCACAAGTGTTACATCTTTTTGCCCAGCCCTCTCGGCTACCTTTTCTATTACTCAATGCAAACTATATATACACACGGCCAGCACCAGTGCCACCTAAGGGCTCATTCAGTTTGGAGGATTTTATAAAGTAGGAATTAGTACTAGTATAGGAATTTTATAGGATGACACTTGCCATCCTAAGGAATTGACTCGCCTCGTTCCTACACGTAAAACGAGCTTTGAGTGGATGTGTAATTTCCTTCAAAAGCATAGGAAATGAATAGTATTCCTACAAAATTCCTGTACACATTTCCTACAAACCGAATGCATCTATAGGAAATTTTCCTCCGGGATCCTTATTCCTATGTGTTTCCTATGAAAATCCTCCAAACCGAATAGGCCCTAAACTCACGCCACTACTTTGACCCACTAACTACCTAGCTAGCATGCACACAAGCGCACCACTCCTGCCATGCATGCACACCCCACGGCCAGCCACACACATTGGCTTGATCCGGTTATTCCTCCACTAGCTAACTGCACGTGCATGCTTGGACGGTCAAAAAATTGGTTGTTGACCGTGTGCGTGGGTGTATCTTTGGATGACGGCCAATAATTTGGATCACCCAAATTATTGGGGTGTTCGAGCATTAAACTGTTCTTATATGAGTACCTAGCTGTTCTTGTATGTTTCACATGAGTTTTGTGTAGTGTATACCACATTCATGAAATATTATCTCTACTATTAAAGCAGAATCCCCCTCCTCTCGTCGGATTCCCACGCAGAAAAAGGTTGAGGAGGAAAACCCCACTCTCCGAACCGTGAAAAAACAGGAGAAGAAAAACTCTCACGGCACGACCTCCACTTATGCCACAACCTGCCAGTCTCATCTCCCATCTCCTGATTTATCCCTCCCGCCTCCTGCCTGCCGACCCCGAACCATCCCAGGACCCTCCCTATCCATTGCTCCTACCTACTACCTCCACCACCACCGCCCCAATCAGTGGAACCGCCGCGCATCTGCTCTGCGTATCCATCTGCGCCTCGCCGTCCAGAGAAGCCAAGGAACCACTGCCACGCCTCTGACTCCCTGCGAAGATGGCACCTTTCCTCTGCCAGCCAGGAATCACCGCCATGTGCGGCCTCAGATCTACGATGATGGGTGCATCCAGGCTCGCACAAGGACGACCTCTCTCTTCCTCCTCCACGCTCGATTTTTTTTACGGCGACTGCGCCGCTGACACCGAGCGGCCAGAATCATTACTCCATGTATTCGAAAATACACAGGTAATAGGGTTCTGTTATTACGATGTACTTTTATGATATATAAAATCATAACCAGGAATAAGCTTCTCACACTTCGATAATTTGGACGCCGGAGGATCACCAAGAGGAAAACTATTGGTACTTTCCATTTCATTTATTGTGTTGGTTCTATACTTCTATAGCAGTATCCAAGAAATATCTTCAACACACAAGATAGCAGGAGGTAAGAAGTGGCTTCGACACAAGTCGGTATGTTCTTCCTTCCTCTGCTTTCTCATGAGATCACCTGTGCCCCTTGATCGAGTTGTAAGCCATACTTTTGCTCGAAAATTACTGTAGCCTTTGTTTTGGAAGATCCATTAGCTACTCACTCTTTGACAACCCAGACACTGGAGGATCACTAAGAGGAAACATATCTTTGAGATAGAAATGGTTTTGTTTCATCCGATTCATAACTTAAAACAGACGATGAACTCCAACCTTTACAGTTCAGTTTTCCGCCCTGTTTGCTACAAATTAACAGGGCAATTCTCTCTTTTCTTAATTAATGAAAATGCAAGTCTTTTGCCTCGTTAAAAAAACTTTACAGTCACAGGTAGAGAGAGGGAAGCTGTTAACAATATTAATGTATCTCTTTTGCATATGAGCATGCCATTATCTTTCACAGCTGTTTCCAGTTCGATGACTGTTGCACATTTTGTAAGTATATGTCTTTTTCGCTGGTTTGGATTCCTGTACAAACATTTCATTATCGATAGTTCTCATTACATGTTTACTGCATCTTTTCTGTGGCAGGATCCAAGAAGTGGCCTCAACACACAAGATAGCACGAGCCAAGAAGTGGCTTCAACACACAAGTAATGCTCGACTCGGGTTGACTCAACTATATGCATATCCATTATATCTTGTGTCAAAATATTGTTGAAACAAACAAATATGCAATATATTCTGCTCTCTCTGATTCAAAATGAACCCGAGCATTTGGAGAAAGTCTGTTCATATCATCCATAGGCTTAGATTCCTTATAAGTCCATCCTATGTGCCAGCTAGAATGGACATGAAGCTCCATTGAATACTTTCTCACTACTATTTGCTAGAGATGTTTGTTAATGCACTCAAAACAGTACTATCAACTGGATTGGCGTTTAGCTTGGTTGGATCATGGTTCATTGGTGGCTGAAAACGAAGACACTTAAATAATTTTGAGTATGAAAAATAAATAATTTTGAGTAGAACTGAACATAGGGATGAATAGAGAGTAAAACCTAAGGTGATAGAAAAGAAATACTCAAGACACTTAATTTCCAACTGATAAGTATGTGAATCCTGTGTAAGTACGGAAAGCATTTAATGATGTCAATGACATGATTTTGCTTCAGAACCTCACTGCTTCCTCGATCATGAGCTACAAGATCTTTACATTATTAAACAAAGATATCACATTGTTATCAACCATTGCCTGTATCAAACATGAAAGACAATAGAAGGTTGCAAGCAGATACAATAGAAGATCTCATTTTTCTGTTGGTTTGTTAGCGAGTTAGGTGCAGATTCGAACTGATCATTGGATTGCATGATGCGGTGATCATGGAGGACGTGCACACCTCACACATGTCAAGCTTTGTGGGATGGCATGACCGGTAAGCTAGAGTGCTCGAATGTAGCAGCTTTTTTTTCCTTTCAGTAATTCGAGTATAAATCCGAACAGATACTGAAGGAAACAATAAGTTTTACAGTGGCAGAATACTTGTATCCCTTGCATATTCTTCTATGTACAAGTCGACTTCTTCCTCTTGCAAAAACACGTGACATCATCCTGATCACGCTTTGGCAACATGTCTTCTAACGGGGAGAACTCAGGTGCGGGGCGCTGGCTCTCACACTCCACCACGTACGCGGCTGGTGAGGCACGGGCAGAGCAGGACAAGGTGGGGCAGGATGCTGAAAGTGGTGCAGCACACCATGAAGAAGCACAGGCCCCTAGCTTCTTCTCCACTGTCACTTGGTGCTTGCATCAACTTTCTATTCGCCTATATTTGTAGGTGCATATAACTGTACGTCCCCTAGCTTCTTCTTCTCCATCTCTTCATTTCTTTTGCGTATGTGCGCCTTTTTTAATATATACGTACTTTACGGTCGACTGACTAAAGCTTCTCACACATATTCTCATGCTGATGGATATATTCCGAGTTTGCTGATGCATTTGAAAAAACTCATCAAATGTGGCCAGATTATGATGGGGAAGTTGGATAAGATCACCCATGTTCTGCAGCGACCTGTCCGATTTGTGGTTTAAAGTGCCAATATTTGCCATTTCCTATTCATATAAATGTGTTATCGATATATAAATTAATTGGGCACCGCCAACACAATGTCCAAGGCCAAGTTGCTCTGAATTAATAAAATTGTTAAAACAGCAATGTATCAAGGGTATGCAAATGAAATGAACATAAATGAAATGACAGTAGGTAGTATGCAGTTGAAACTATGCTTAGTGGTACATTTTTACTTTTGACGTCTTTCACTCAAACACTTGTTAGTGTTCTGCTCTAGTTTGAAATTATGCTTCATCTGCTATGAGCATCTTTGAATGGACTTGGGTCATATCAATTCCGACTTCAGAAGCGAACTATGCAGCTCTAAGTTTAACCACCAAATTCCCACATCATCAAATATGCTTAAAGTGCAGATGCCAAGGCGCTGAAGCTAATGATAACACTGTATGTCCATCAATCATATTTAGTACTAATATTGAACAGAGATAAAATGACAGTAGGTAGTATGCAAATTGAACTATGCTGAATAATGTGACAGCAGCACGTAGCCGGTGATCATGTAAACACTAGCTTTTGGTACGCACTGAACTCACTGCCCAAGATATGGGGATCAATAGTACACTTTTTAATCTGTGGATAGAACTGGACCTTGTTGCTCTCCATGTCGACACGAACCAAATACTGGCATAGTTTGGACCTGCCCGGGCGCTGTAGCGTATCATTTGCCACCCTGATCAGTTCGGTGAAGACTAGGTAGATGACGCCGTCTTCATGGGTGCTCAGGACAGGGAACGACGGAGCAATCTTTGGCATGCCAGTAGAATGGTAGGACTCGTTTGCCCATATGTTTTCAACATTGTACTTGCTGCTTATTTTCCAGTCTGACAGGTCAGGCGAGAGAGCATAGACGGTGAGATCAAAGCCTTTGCCCGGCACTTGTTCAACATTGCCGTCCATGCAGACGAGCTTGATGGTGTCGCCAACGCATGCCATGGAACGGAACTTCTCGGGGCAGAGGTGGTACCGATTACAGGGGCTGCTGGTATCATAGGACGGACAATCTGCGGGCAACGCGACGAAACGGAGATCCGGGCCGTCCAAGTTGCTGCTGCACTCT
Organism: Triticum aestivum; assembly: GCF_018294505.1. Lineage (NCBI taxonomy): Eukaryota > Viridiplantae > Streptophyta > Magnoliopsida > Poales > Poaceae > Triticum > Triticum aestivum. The sequence continues at coordinate 9,386,428 of NC_057797.1, forward strand.
TTGCCCAGATCACACACCACCATGCCACCGAGCAGGTCCACCCAGCAGAGGGTTGATCCCCGATAAGAGAAACACAAGTGAGAGCAGAAGGCCGACGGAAGGTGCAGGCGCGTGGGCTGAAAGGCCCATCCTGATTCTGGGGCGGACGACTTCCACAGCCAGATCGCTGCTTGGGAGAGTTCTGGCCTGACCCAGACGAGTTCCGCAAGAAAATAGCCGCCGTCGTCCCCGTTGCACATGACGACGGCCGACTGGCACCCGATGGCCGCATGAAAGTCGTGGTCGAGAAGCTTGGGGACCACGGAGAGGGAGTCCTTGCTGGCGTCGTAGACCAGGTAGCCTCCTATCTCTATCATCCGGGTGCCAGGGCGGCAATCGCCGGCGCAGATGGCGACTAGGTTCCTGTGTTTTGATTTTCGGTTTGAGCTTTTTTTCGCCCTAGGCCGAGATGGCCGAATTTCGGCCATTTTCAAAAATTTCGGCTGAAATTTGATCAAAATTTGACTGCAATTTGATTTAAATTTGACCAAAATTTCCCAAATTTGAGCAATTTCGGCCTAAATATACTTTTCGCCTCAGGCCGAGATGGCCGAAATTCGGCCGAAATCCACTTTTTGCGGCCGAAAATCAAAACACAGCTAGGTTCTTGTCCGCGCTGGAGATGAAGGCCGAGTGCATGTCCTGGGGTTGCGGTGGGAGCCCGAGGTATTCCGTCGGCACCAGTATGTGGAGGGAGGAGAGTTCCGGCGGGTCGGCGATGACTGCGCGTGCCTTGAAGGTCCCCATGTACTCGGTGACTGCGTCACGAAGCTCTTGCTGGCTCTGTAGCCCGTGTATTCCTTCCCACGCGGAGCGGATTGACTCTCCGCCGCCTCTGCCGGTTGCCGCCTCGTGGAAGGAGAAATCAACGTCGCGGTCGAGCAGGACGAACGAATGGGCCATGGCAGCTTGCTAGCTAGCTAGGGTTAGGATTGGGTGGAGGCAGAAGTGATTTGGGGATCGAGGATGGCAGCTCGGCTATGGTTAGGGTTGGGTTCGGTGGAGGAAGCAGGAATCGATCTGGGGATCGAGGAAGGAGAAGGGGGTTTTGCCTGGTAGATCGAAAATAGCACGGAAACGGCGTGAAGGAGAAGAGGGGACTTACTCGCACCGTCAGATCGATGAGTGGACGGTGCATACGATTAGGTCAACTCCAACGGCCAACATATTTTGTCCGCTTGCGTCTGTTTTTGTCTGCACCGATAAAAATCACGACCTAAGAGCAACTCCAATGCAGCGACCTAAACGGACACAGACTTTGTTCGCTTTTTGTCCGTTTGTATCATCTGTCCGCCTAGCGGACATGCGGCGGACACGAGCAAATGGTGGATGTACCCAACTTGCAACACATGAAGCGGATAGGACAACAACACCAGGCGAGCGCACAGCAACAACACTACGCATGCTGGCCCCGCGTACGACAGGAAGTGCCCCGGCACCGCGCAGTCGCCGCCACCGGCCCTCGGGCAATCCGGCACATCATCACATCATCTGCCTCCGACGCGACGCCCCTCTTAAATGTATCCTTGATAGACCGTATGCTCCGCACTACTAGTTTGCCACCTGCGTCAGGCCGCACCACGGTGCACCACGCCTGATCCGATACCAGTCGCCCGAGCTCCCCCGACTCCATGGCTGCCACGACGGATCCAAGACACAACCTGAGCTCAGACGCTATCAGTTCAGCGTTGACGAGCGGCCATAAGCGCGCTCCTCGACGCGTGCAGTCTGTGAGCAGGAACCTCATCTTCTGCATGGCTAGGTGTAGCTCCACGATACTGACCACAACGCAGACGCCGACGCCACCGGGAGCACTCGGGTAGGCCAAGCGGCCCGTGCCCGGCTGTGACAGCGATGCCTGCCGCTTTGAGAGCGGCCATGGCTGACAACCCACCATGCTCCTGGGCGCGTCCTTCGATGAGATATGTAGTTCCCCGGGTCAGCCCGGCCCCGCGCCACCCGCATGTAGTTCCCCGACCCAGCAGTGCTCTAGTGGCCCAGCCCTGCGCCGCCTTACTGCTTGGCTCGGCTCAGAACAGGAGGCGGCGGCTAGCGCCAGTGGCCTCGCTGGTGAGCGCGGTGGCGACCTGCGCAGGTGGCCTCGTTGGTGCACATGGAGGCGGCTTGCGCTGGTGGCCTCGCTGGTGCGACAGGCCTCACTCGTGAGCGGTCACTGATATGTGGGTCCAGGACGGACACGAGCGGCCAAGAGAGGGCGACGGGAACGTCCACTTATGTCCTTCGCGGACCCATTTGTCACTCAAATTAGGGTTCAGTTTGGGTCGAGGTGGACAACAAACAGACAGCAGGCGGACGATTCGTTCGTTTGGGCCACTCCTTTGGGCCAACTTCTCAGTTCAAATGACCCAAACGGACAAAATGGGTCACTGGGTTGGAGTTGCTCTAACACGTAGACCCAAATGAACCGACGTTAGTTTTGCCGTCCCCGGTGGCCCATTTCCAGGGCAAATTTGGGTCGGGTTTGCGTCCGCATAGACTTTCCGCGGACACATCCATTGTCCTCAAATGGCTCGTCCACCACTGGCACACAATATCCACTCCACCTTCTTCTCTCCCAAATCCCACATCGGCCCTAGAAAAATTTCAATACTGACAGTGTTCCGTCCCCATCCCCGTCGTGCCTGCCGGTACCATGACCCCGGTGAAGCTGACGAAAAATCTCATCCTGAAATAGAGAGCTGCCGAGACGATGAAATGAGCCAACTAGAGGGAGGTCAAGACAAAAGAAGAAACCGCCGCCGCTCAGGCACGGGCCACCACTGTGGACGTTGAGGCCATTGCCACCAAAGTTGTGCAATCCACCCTTCTCATGCCAGGGATAGTCCGCAAGCCGGCCCTTGTCGTAGCCGCCACCATGATGACCAGCTCGACCTCGGCAATACCCCGACTGCCCAGGCTTCCGGAGTTACCATCCATATCAACATGGCCATTGACATATGGGTACCAACCCATACATGACCCGTCAACGTCCCACTTCTCCACCTCACCTCGGGACAACTCACTAGAAATCCGTGATTCATTGTCGATCGTCCCTGTGGTGCCTCCCATTTTAGCTATACGTCGCTAGTAGAAAAATCCTATAAGGGATGCCTATACTCCCATTTTAGATCAACTTTCCCCTAGCAGCCGCGAGGTCTTGGAGTTTGTCGCAACTGACCCCGAGTGGTCTCCTGCCACGAGGTGTGGGAGAATCAGGGGGCCTTCAAGCGGCCGAGGCCGCACGCGTCGATGATGAATACATGGCCGAGCTCCACCGGAATTATCCGGATCTCGTCGTCGAGGAGCGTCGTTAGCTTGCGCCATACAAGAAGGGGGCTACCGATGAGGTCGGGCCATCCGATGGGGAGGTCATCAACCTTTGCTCCAACGACTCTGACTACGACGACGGCGTGAATTGCAGGACACTTGTGAAGGAATAAGATGAGGTTTTTTTGTTTCCATTTTGTTTGAATCATTCAGTTTAAATTCGTGTTATGCAAATGTAGAATCAAATTGTGCTATCTTCGGCTAGAGATGCTCTTAGGACATTGAATCCAAAGCATTAAATATCTAGTTAATTTTATTATTTACTCGACTGGATGCCAAATATCTAGACATTCATGAGTGCTCATGAACCTTCTAGAATGTTCTCAAGTGTGCCTTGCTCATTCTCAACAATGTATTCCCTCCGTTTTTATTTACTTTGCATATTAGCTTTTTCTAAGGTCAAACTCTATAAAATTTCACCAAGTTTGCGTAAAAGTGTGCTCATTCAACGACAAATCTATATGATGTGAAAATAAAATTCAACGATAGCACAATTCTATATGATGTGAAAATATATTCAACGATGAATCTAATGGTATACACCACCGAATCAATACCATTAGATTCATCGTTGAATATATTTTCACATCATATAGATTTGTCAATTGGCATTCTTCATATTATTTTCTATAAATTTGGTCAACCTTTATAAATTTGACTTTAGCCAAACCTAATATGCGGAATAAACAAAGACGAAGGGAGTGTTAACAATTGGTAACGCTGATATGTTTTATCGGTAATATGAATATTGCAATGCAGGTCTGAGTCATGCACATCTTCCTCTCTTGCGTCATTTGTTTGGTTCATTCCTGGTACATCGTAGGTGCTTTCACATGGTATTGCGTCCACTGTCTTTGCGTCACTGTGTAATGTGCATTATTTTCAAGACGAGTATATCATTCGAGTGTTTATGATGCCAACGCGAGATTATCACCTGCATCATCATTTTCTTTACTTTATTTGCGATGGACCAGTTTGTTTTCTTGTTCATTACTATTTTTTCGACAAGGGGAATATATTAGTATCGCGAAGATACCAATTACACCCAGCCTCTGCAACAACAATGTCGTAAAGACATTATGGATGCACACAGCCAAAAAAACAAAAAAAAAGGAAAAAAGAAAGTTCTTGCTACAATGATCAATTCCTTGTAGCTGCAGCACCAACCACCTCCTAGACAACACCCGAAGTCCAAACTCTCCAAAAACGACGCCTCCAAGAAGGAAACAGTGTACAAGCACCGTCATCGCCCAATCCTTAATCTTAGGTTTTCAATCTCGAGAAGACCCGCGCTCTCAAATGCCTTCAACAAGGTCACTGCCAGGCACAACCAATTAAGGCCAGTCCTTGGGTTTTCACCCTGAAAGCTAAGACTATGTACTCCACCTGTCTTGCCGCACCCAATTGCCGATGCCAATGCTACGAGTCACGAATCACCAAGCAAAGTCCTCATCTGTAAACCTCATTACTATTAAACTTCTATTAACTTCTATTAATTTCTATGGACTTTGTCGAGGTTAGCCGGTTAGGATCGTTGAGAGCACATTTCATACACATGGAATCACCTCAACTCATTCAGGAGCATACACGTACCGTGTAGAACACATGCATGTTTACAGGAAGAACTTACTGTAGTGCACACCAAATAAAAAACAAAACAAGCTGCCCAATGGGCTAATAATCCAATCTGCATCGTTTAGCAGAGATCAAGGAGGCAACAAGACTGCACGAACAAATTAGACTTTTCATACACTTTCAGCCTCAAAAACCATATTTGTTTGGTTACAAGAAGACAGGAGTTTAACCAACATTTACAGTATCATATGTTTTACTTCACAACAAATAAACACTCCATCCGGAATTCATGGTTACTATTTTGCTCTACTACATTTACCTTGTCAATATTATTCCTTCTACAGTTTGCATTTGTTTGTCCGGTCAACATTATTCAAATGATCATGTAAAAAAACATTAGTCAAATGATTGGCAAGCAAAGCAAACATCAAGGTGGCCATCAAATAGTTCGAAACATCTAATATCTAATATTGCCATAAAAATATGTCACATGGAAATTATGCGTGCAATCTTAATCAACACAATCAAAAGAATATAAACATAACATAGTAAAAGAGATAAATACACATGAAACTACCATGACCAGTTATTACAATCCAAAACAAGCCACTCAGTGGACAATACATACTACCCAGCAATCACCATTCAGTTCAACTACTATTAACATTATATGTATCGAGTGGACGTACTCAAAATTTCCCAAAGCTTCATGAGTTGCTTTCGGTAGAAGGCGAATCCGTGCTTCTCGCCCTACCGGTGGTTTCCCCTGTCTCTAGTGACCCTTGCGGGGAATGGAGGTTGGGGAAACCCTGGATTCAAGCTTGTTGTGCCGATAGGTGTGGATGGCTCGCCGCATTAGCATTGCAGGTGTTGACAACACACTCGTTCATTGTCTTTGGCACTTGGCGCAACGATCTGCAAGGAGCGGAACATGGTGCTCGAAATAAGGAGCTACCCAGCATGCACAGGGGCGATTTGAAGCGGTTTGGCTTCGCCCCCTAACCCGATGCTAATGAGGCTCAGGGAGCAAGTCCAAGAGGGACTATAATTTCAATTGGTCTAGATCCATTTCTTCTGATCCGGTGGTTGCTACGACTCACTAGTACCTCTAGGCAAGGTGTTTCTTCCGCTCCAGGTTTTGGTTCGGCCAACAGTGCTCTCCTTCCCCAGTTAAGGTGGAGGTCTTGGGTGGATGCTGACCGTGAGGAATATAGATTCCTCCAAGGACATTCTTGTGTCACTACACCACGACACTGCATCCCCAACAACCAGGTTGGTTGGCAATACAGGTTCCGCCAACAGACAGTTGGTCGGGAAGGACTATTGATGACTGACCTTGTCTGTTGGGGAATGTCCAGACGGGAAAACCCTTCATCGACCGACATAGATTTCCCGACCGACTTCTTGTTGGTGGTGGGGTATCTTTCCCGACCAACAGTCTGTTGAGCCTACCCTGGGCCTTTCCCGACCAACAGTCTGCTGGGGCTACCATGGGCCTATCCCCACCGACTATCAGACACGGAATTCTTTCCCAACCAACAATCTGTTGGGATGCCATGGGCCTTTCCCAACCGACAATCTGACAGCATATTCTTTCCCGACCAACACTATGTTGGGCCTGGCATTAGCCTTTCTTGACCAACTGTTAGACAGGTTTTTTTTCCTGCCAACAAACATCCATTAGCCCTCCCATATGTGGACTTCAAATTACCAATACAATATACATCAAGTTATAGTCCATGTCATCAAAAAATATTGAACCAGATGCAAACAATAACAACATATATTTCATTAATTTTCACATATAAATAGATCGTTTGTTATGGACTAATGACCATCCAAGTTTCCTATAAAACTAATGGAACTAATTAAGTAGAAGAAATATTATGGTTCATTGCCTAATAGCAAAAATTCCTCGCTTTATTTTCTAGAATTTGTCTTAAGAGGCACATCATCTGCCTTGGCTCCTTGTAGTGGGCAACTACATACATATCCTCACAGCGTTCCACAAAGATCCTTGTGTCGTTCTAGTACTTGACATCAAAGCCTTCCTTCTACATGGCATTGGAGAACATCCTCCAGTTTGAAAATCTGCAAGTCAAAAGTAGTTTTAAATAGCCGGCTATAGCGATAGCCCGCTATAGCCTTTTCAGCAGGGTGCCGCTAAATGGCCGCCTTCACAAATATCCCGATATAGCTTGCTATAGAGATTTGGAGGCCCGCCGCTATTTTCTATAGCCCGCTATTTAAAACACTAATCAAAACCCCCGGTTAATATTTCCGCACGATAACTAGAGAACGTGATATTCTCTCTAAGCTGCCTTCAATATCATTTCATACCAAAGCAACTAAAGAGAATTCATTATCATTGATGGGAAAAGGGGCACCTTTAGCTCCCCTCTTTTGTGTTTCCTGTAACTTCGTTTGCTATATCCTGAGATACATGAAAGGAGTAAAGAATCTAGTAGAGAAAGCATTTGCTAAATGAAAGGATGATTCTCTTCAGGACATGGGGGATAACACTCTTCAGGCCATTCCTGTATAAATGAAAGGAGTAAGAAATTAGATGATTAATAATAGGTAGCAGTGGAAGCATTTGCTAAGCAACGAATTTACACATGGGGATAGGTGGAGCCTTCAATATTTCCAAATCAGTGACATGCTCAAAGTCCTATTTGCAGGCAAGCCACTTGCTATCACAAACAAGCCGATTAATAATAGGTAGCAGCGGAAGTGACATATTTGAATGTAACTTTGAAGCCAAGATCTGTTTGTGACCTTTGTCCACCATGCTACTACATTTTTCCAAATCATTCACTGAAAAACAACAGAAAACAAAACTTCATGTCAAGCCTCCTATCAAAAGAAAAAACATGTGTAACCAGTCCATGAAAGTACTTTCTAGAAAAATATAAAACAATAATGAAGCTTAATTAACTGCTGCACATAAAGAACTTTACTGCTTCAAGGGCTTCTTTATTTCCATGAAGCAAAGAAGCATAGATTTTTTTAAGATATTATTAAACTTACCACCTAGTTCAAATCTGCACACTGCAGCACATACAGAGAGAGGGAGGGGAGGGAGAGGCCAAGTGAGAGTGAGATCTTACCAATGTCGTTGCCGTCATGGATCACTGGCACCTGGTCACTGAAAGTTAGTTGGGGGAGATGAGTGTAAAACAAGTAAATTTTAATAAGCATCAACCAGAAGAAGTATATCGCTATATAGCTCTGTACATTGACTAGTAACAATCAATGCTGGTCTATCTTCTCTTCTTACTTGGTAATGGTATACACAATATTTTGGTTATTCTCTTCATCTAAAGATTGTCTCAGATAATGTATGTAGTTCATAGCTTACATGGTTCAATAGAATTGTGAAACTGATTCATGAAAATACTTTTTAGAAAACTCAAACCAATAATGATGCAAGTCAACATAAAAGAAGTATACTGCTTCAACCAGAGGGCTAGAAAATGAAAGGTAGGCCAGAGTTCTCACAAGAGCATGTCTATGGCACGGTAGATGCCAGCCAAACCTAAACTAACAAGAAACCCTTCACAACAATGAATTACGACAATCTTTCTTATTCTGCATCTCTGGTTCCTTCTTCACTTCAGGCTCTATCTTCTCCTCCGCAGCTTCTTGAATGTCTTTCGGGACGAGCTCTACAACGTCATTGCCATCATCCTGGGCAGCACCAATGCTGGCGCCAGCCTCAGCACCAGACATCTACTTCTCGAACTGCTCAGCAAGCCTCCGCTGAAACTTCTCAGAGAACAAATTAGCAGGTACATTGCACAAAGTCTAGCCTCTCTAGGTTCCCAATTTTTCAAAACCAGAACAACACTCAAGAGTGTAACCTGTGGTGACAAGCAGTGGTGGAGCTTCGTTCAAAGAAATTTCAGAAGGGGGGAGGGGGGCAAAGCTACAAAATGGTATGATTCTGTTTTTGGAATATCAAAGTATGACCACACGTTAGAATTCGTAGCATGTTGAGCATATTGATCTTATCTTCTTACAAAATACTCCCTCCATCCGGAAATACTTGTCGGAGAAATGGATGTATCTAGACGTATTTTAGTTCTAGATACATCCATTTTTCTGACAAGTATTTCCAGATGGAGGGAGTACATTTCTAACACCAATTACATGTAAAGTCAGTCTAAACGTGTGCCATTTCCCAAAGTACCATCATAGTTAACATGCATAGTGAATGGCTAAGTTCTGTCCCCCAAGTTATAGCATGTGAATTACTTATGAAAATCCATAAAGAAAATATATTTAATTGGCTATAAAAAGGCTACATTTAAATTAGGGATTCTAATACCGATTAGCTAGCTCGACATCAAATTAGAACAAGTTAACTTGGGCATACATTTTAGAACAGAGTGAAAAAAGTGCCTCGATTGTCATCTTAACAGAAAAATTGGGATGGATATTTATATCTAGTATATAAAGAACAGAACATGACACATTCCTAGATATCTAACATTTATAGAGTTTTAAGTCAGTATGTCTCGTTGCCCGGATATATTATTTTTCACAACCAAACTTTAGCCCATGCAGCGAACAAAGCATCATTAAAAATGGAGTAGCAACCCTTCACAACATTGATATATACAATAAGCCATAAATTAGATAGAAAAAAAGTAATCTATAACAATGTAACAGTATATATATGTAAACCAATACAACTTAATTCAGTCTAAGTATAAATTAAAGAAAAATGCAACTGTAATAAAAAGGGCAACCTGGTGCATGTAGCTCCCGCTTGCGCAGGGTCCAGGGAAGGGTCCGACCACTTTGGGTCTGTAAGAAAAATGCAACTGTAATATCTATAGAAAAAGACCGAGAATAAATTAGAGCAGCATCTTACTTCATTCCAGAAGTACTGAAGAAAAATTACAAAAAAAAAATACAGCTGGAAATCTATGCAAGCGAAAAAGATAAATTACAAAACCACTTAATATATCTTCATTCCAAAAGCGAACTATTATGGATGTTCTACAGAACTACTGAAGCGAATTCACAGAAAATACAACTGTAAAATGTGTAGAAGCATGACTGCAAATTTAGAAATTGCTAAACACGTATTTAATCCTGTTTCCAGAAACTGAACAAAAGTTTACAGAACTAATGTTCCAAAATTACAGATAAAAAAATGTTGCAAGTGCATACAAGCCTAACAGTAAAACCACTTAACATCTGAACTATTCTGGAAGCTACAGAACTACCGAAGCAAATTTATAGAGAAAATACAAACATAAAATTTATAGAAGCATAACTGTACAAATACAAACTGCTAGATCTTGATTCCAGAAAAACTGAACTAAGTTCTACAGAACACAAAATTACAGAGGTAAAAGTTGTAAGTTAATAAAAGCCCAAGTGTAAAACCACTTACGAACTGAACTAATCTGCAAGTTTTACAGAACTAATTTTGCAAAAACATAGAAATACAACAGTAAATCTATACAACCGTGAGTGACGCTATGTCTTCCTACCGAAAATCCTTCTGCTAGAATTGGAGCATTGAGACTAATAATTTAACAAACACTTGCAGTGTGTTGCCCTACAAAAAGAAATAAGCATGAGGCATAGGAACAGGGAAGAGTTGGATGTGGGGAGAGAAAAAGTAAACGATACCTTGTTGTTGGCCGGAAATAGTAGCAAACCTCTAGCCTCTAGGGTCTAGGCCAATATCATCCTCGTAGAAGTCATTGACGAAGAGGTCTATTTATGCCTGCTTGCAGAGCCTGTGTATGGCGTATCTCAACCCTCGCCTGATTCAGAGCATGTAAATTGAATATACTCCTATGTTTGCAAGAATTCTACAATGCTTAACTGAAACTCTGAAACATTAGTACGATTATTTGGACCTTTTGTGGAACCTGAAACTAGTTCTCAGGGTTGTCCCTCTTCTCAAAGCACAGATACGGGGATACATTTATATATAAAGAAAGTAATGAATTTTCATAGGATGAGTACCATTGCAATGACCATCAAGCACACAGCATAATATGATAGTTCAGCAAAGGTTCAACGATCACAAATTCACAACTCACAAGCACTAAAGTTCACAAATCAATCATAACCAGCTCATAAAAAAAGTAGCCAATTAAGATTTCCTGTAACACCGAAAGGAATACCTATAGTATAGATTTTTTTTTTGCAATCATAGCATCAAGCTTATTCTTCTGAAGTTTTCATCCTCTCATCTCCAGAAATCACACAAGCGGTAGCCAGCTCTTAGACTGCATTTCCGGCTACCCCATTAGCAGTTATTGACATTCTGCTCGAGCTCGAGCTCCCAACCGAGGCGCTGCTTGCTGGGTAGAAGTACTACCACAAGTCATGGCGGATTTTCTTATGAAAAGAAAAGGGAAAAGCAAACAAATCAACTAACGGCAGCACTGATTGGGGAGGAGTGGAGAGGGAGAGGAGAGAAAAAAGAACACTCACCCCCGTGGGAGGGGAAGAAGCACCAGAAGTTAACGGCCAGATCCGAGTTCAAACTAACCCGCGAGCGCAGATCGGAGGAGGCCCATGGCATGGCGGCAGCGGTGGCGGCGCCTGGGTGACGAGCGAGGGTGTGTGTTATGTTGGGGAACGTAGCAGAAATTCAAAAAATTTCCTACGTAACACCAAGATCTATCTATGGAGAGACCAGCAACGAGTAGAAAGGGGAGGAGTTTGCATCTACATACCCTTGTAGATCGCTAAGCGGAAGCGTTCAAGTGAACGGGGTTGATGGAGTCGTACTCGTCGTGATTCAGATCACCGATGATCAAGTGCCGAACGGACGGCACCTCCGCGTTCAACACACGTACAGCCCGGTGACGTCTCCCACGCCTTGATCCAGCAAGGAGAGAGGGAGAGGTTGAGGAAGACTCCATCCAACAGCAGCACAACGGCGTGGTGGTGGTGGAGGAGCGTGGCAATCCCGCAGGGCTTCGCCAAGCACCATGGGAGAGGAGGAGGAGGGAGAGAGGCAGGGCTGCACCAACGAGAGATCAAATCGCGTGTTATGGGCAGCCCCTAGGCCTCATATATATAGGGGAAGGGGAGGGCTGCGCCCCCTTTAGGGTTTCCCACCCCAAAGGGGCGGCGGCCAGCCTCCAGATGGCATCTGGTGCGGCGGCCAAGAGGAGGGGAGGAGTCCATCCTCCCCAAGGCACCTCGGAGGTGCCTTCCCCCTTGAGGACTCTTCCCTCTAGGGTTCCCTAGGCGCATGGGCCTCTTGGGGCTGGTGCCCTTGGCCCATGTAGGCCAAGGCGCACCCCCTACAGCCCATGTGGCCCCCCGGGGCAGGTGGCCCCACCCGGTGGGCCCCCGGGACCCTTCCGGTGGTCCCGGTACAATACCGATGACCCCGAAACTTGTCCCGATGGCCGAAACAGGACTTCCTATATATAAATCTTTACCTCCGGACCATTCCGGAACTCCTCGTGATGTCCGGGATCTCATCCGGGACTCCGAACAACATTCGGTTACCACATACAAGATTCCTTTATAACCCTAGCGTCATCGAACCTTAAGTGTGTAGACCCTACGGGTTCGGGAGACATGTAGACATGACCGAGACGTTCTCCGGTCAATAACCAACAGCGGGATCTGGATACCCATGATGGCTCCCACATGTTCCACGATGATCTCATCGGATGAACCACGATGTCAAGGACTCAATCGATCCCGTATTCAATTCCCTTTGTCTAGCGGTATGTTACTTGCCCGAGATTCGATCGTCGGTATCCAATACCTTGTTCAATCTCGTTACCGGCAAGTCACTTTACTCGTTCCGTAACACATCATCCCGTGATCAACTCCTTGGTCACATTGCGCATATGATGATGTCCTACCGAGTGGGCCCAGAGATACCTCTCCGTTTACACGGAGTGACAAATCCCAGTCTCGATCCGCATAAAACAATAGATACTTTCGGAGATACCTGTAGTGCACCTTTATAGTCACCCAGTTACGTTGTGACGTTTGATACACCCAAAGCACTCCTACGGTATCCAGGAGTTACACGATCTCATGGTCAAAGGAAGAGATACTTGACATTGGCAAAGCTCTAGCAAACGAACTACACGATCTTTGTGCTATGCTTAGGATTGGGTCTTGTCCATCACATCATTCTCCTAATGATGTGATCCCCTTATCAACGACATCCAATGTCGATAGCCAGGAAACCATGACTATCTGTTGATCACAACGAGCTAGTCAACTAGAGGCTCACTAGGGACATATTGTGGTCTATGTATTCACACGTGTATTACGATTTCCGGATAATACAGTTATAGCATGAATAAAAGACAATTATCATGAACAAGGAAATATAATAATAATACTTTTATTATTGCCTCTAGGGCATATTTCCAACAGTCTCCCACTTGCACTAGAGTCAATAATCTAGTTCACATCGCCATGTGATTAACACTCACAGGTCACATCGCCATGTGACTAATACCCAAGAGTTTACTAGAGTCAGTAGTCTAGTTCACATCACTATGTGATTAACACTCAATGAGTTTTATGTTTGATCATGTTGCTTGTGAGAGAGGTTTTAGTCAACAGGTCTGAACCTTTCAGATCCGTGTGTTCTTTACAAATCTCTATGTCATCTCCTAGATGCAGCTACCACGCTCTATTTGGAGCTATTCCAAACAACTGTTCTACTTGGAGCTATCCTAAATTATTGCTCCATTATATGTATCCGGTCTCTCTACTCAGAGCTATCCGGATAGGTGTCAAGCTTGCATCGTCGTAACCTTTTACGACGAACTCTTTTACCACCTCCATAATCGAGAAAATTCCTTAGTCCACTAGTTACTAAGGATAACTTTGACCGCTGTACTGTGAGCCATTCTTGGATCACTCTTGTACCCCTTGACTGTCTCATGGCAAGCCACACTTCAGGTGCGGTACACAGCATAGCATACTAAAGATCCTACGTCTTAAGCATAGGGGACGACCTTCGTCCTTTCTCTCTATTCTGCCGTGGTCGAGCTTTAAGTCTTAACTTCGTACCTTACAAAGCAGGCAAGAACTCCTTCTTTGACTGGTCCATCTTGAACACCTTCAAGATCATGTCAAGGTATGTGCTCATTTGAAAGTATTATTAAGCATTTTGATCTATCCTTATAGATCTTGATGCTCAATGTTCAAGTAGCTTAATCCAGGCTTTCTATTGAAAAACACCTTTCAAATAACCCTATATGCTTTCTAGAAATTCTACATCATTTCTGATCAACATATACTCATCAGAAATTCTATAGTGCTCCCACTCACTTCTTTGGAAATACAAGTTTCTCATAAACTTTGTACAAACCCAAAATCTTTGATCATCATCAAAGCATACATTCCAACTCCGAGATGCTCACTCCAGTCCTTAGAAGGATCGCTGGAGCTAGCATACCTTTTAGCATCCTTAGGATCGACAAAACTTTTCTAATTGTATTGCATACAACCTTTCCTTACGAAAACTAGTAAGGAAACTCGTTTTGACATCCATCTGCCAGATTTCATAAATACAGCTAATGCTAACATGAATCCGACGGACTTTAAGCATCGCTACGAATGAGAAAATCTCATTGTAGTCAACTCCTTGAACTTGTGAAAAACTCTTCACCACAAGTCGAGCTTCACAGACGGTGAAATCTCCGTCCATGTCCATCTTCTTCTTAAAATCCATTTATCTCAATGGCTTGCCGATCATTGGGCAAGTCCACCAAAGTCCATGCTTTGTTCTGATATATGGATCCTATCTCGGATTTCATGGCTCCTAACCATTTGTCGGTATTCGGGCCCACCATTGCTTCTCCATAGCTCGTAGGTTCATTGTTGTCCAGCAACATGACTTTCAAGACAGGATTACCGTACCACTCTGAAGTAGTACGCATCCTTGTCATCCTACGAGGTTTGGGAGTGACTTGATCCGAAGTTTCATGATCAATATCATAAGCTTCCACTTCAATTGGTGTAGGTGCCACAGGAACAACTCCCTGTGCCCTGTCACACACTAGTTGAAGAGACGGTTCAATAACCTCATCAAGTCTCCACCATCCTCCCACTCAATTCTTTCGAGAGAAACTTTTCCTCGAGAAAGGACCCGATTCTAGAAACAATCCATATTGCTTTCGGATCTGAATTAGGAGGTATACCCAACTGTTTTGGGTTTCCTATGAAGATGCATTTTATCCGCTTTGGGTTCGAGCTTATCAACCTGAAACTTTTTCATATAAGCGTCGCAGCCCCAAACTTTTAAGAAACGAAACTTAGGTTTCTCTAAACCATAATTCATACGGTGTCATCTCAACGGAATTACGTGGTGCCCTATTTAAAGTGAATGTGGTTGTCTCTAATGCCTAACCCATGGACAATAGTGGTAATTCGATAAGAGACATCATGGTACGCACCATATCCAATAGGGTGCAACTATGATGTTCGGACACACCATCACACTATGGTGTTCCAGGCGGTATTAATTGCGAAACAATTTCCACAATGTCTTAATTGTGTGCCAAAACTCGTAAGTTAGATATTCATCTCTATGATCATAACATAGACATTTTATCCTCTTGTCACAATGATCTTCTACTTCACTCTGAAATTATTTGAACAATTCAATAATTCAGACTTGTGTTTCATCAAGTAAACATTCTCAACATCTGCTCAAATCATCTGTGAAGTAAGAACATAACGATATTCACTGCATGCCTCAGCACTCATTGGACTGCACACATCAAAATGTGTTACTTCCAATAAGTTGCTATCTTGTTCCATTTTACTAAAAGTGAGGCTTTTCAGTCATCTTGCCCATGTGGCATGATTTGCATATCTCAAGTGATTCAAAATCAAGTGAGTTCAAACGGTCCATTTGCATGGAGTTTCTTCATGCATATACACCAATAGACATGGTTCGCATGTCTCAAACTTTTCAAAAACGAGTGAGTCCAAAGATCCATCAACATGGAGCTTCTTCATGCGTTTTATACCAATATGACTTACATGGCAGTGCCACAAGTAAGTGGTACTATCATTACTATCTTATATCTTTTGGCATGAAAATGTGTATCCCTACGATCGAGATTCAATAAACCTTTCAGGTTTAATACTAATCTTGATGGTAGAGGGAGCGTGCGATGTTTGATTATATCAAACTTGGAAACACTTCCAACACATATCGTCAGCTCTCCTTTAGCTAGTCTCTGTTTATTCCGTAGCTTTTATTTGAGTTACTAACACTTAGTAACCGAACCGGTATCCAATACCCTGGTGCTACTAGGAGTACTAGTAAAGTACACATTAACATAATGTATATCCAATATACTTCTATCGACCTTGCCAGCCTTCTCATCTACCAAGTATCTAGGGTAATGCTGCTCCAGTAGCTGTTCCCCTTATTACAGAAGCACTTAGTCTCGGGTTTGGGTTCAACCTTGGGTTTCTTCACTAGTGCAGCAGCCGATTTGCCGTTTCATGAAGTATCCCTTCTTGCCCTTGCCCTTCTTGAAACTAGTGGTTTCACCAACCATCAACAATTGATGCTCCTTCTTGATTTCTACTTTCGCGGTGTCAAACATCGCGAATACCTCAAGGATCATCATATCTATCCCTGATATGTTATAGTTCATCACGAAGCTCTAGCAGCTTGGCGGCAATGACTTTGGAGAAACATCACTATCTCATTTGGAAGATCAACTCCCACTTGATTCAAGTGATTGTTGCACTCAGACAATCTGAGCACAAGCTCAACGATTGAGCTTTTCTCCCTTAGTTTGTAGGCTAAGAAAATTGTCGGAGGTCTTATACCTCTTGACGTGTGCACGAGCCTGAAATCCCAATTTCAGCCCTCGAAACATCTCATATGTTCCGCGACGTTTCGAAAACGTCTTTGGTGCCTCTACTTAAACCATTTAACTGAACTATCACGTAGTTATCAAAACGTGTATGTTCGATGTTCGAAACATCCACAAACGACGTTTGGGGTTCAGCACACTGAGCAGTGCATTAAGGACATAAGCGTTCTAGTGTCCGCATAATCGCTAATGTCAACTTTCAACTATATTTTCTCTAGGAACATATCTAAAACAGTAGAACTAAAGCGCGAGCTACGACATAATTTGCAAAAGGTCTTTTGACTATGTTCAGGATAATTAAGTTCATCTTATGAACTCCCACTCAGATAGACATCCCTCTAGTCATCTAAGTGATTACATGATCCAAGTCAAACTAGGCCGTGTCCGATCATCACGTGAGACGGACTAGTCATCATCGGTGAACATCTTCATGTTGATCGTATCTACTATACGACTCATGCTCGACCTTTCGGTCTTCGTGTTCCGAGGCCATGTCTGCACATGCTAGGCTCGTCAAGTTAACCCTAAGTGTTTTCGCTGTGTAAAACTGTCTTACACCCGTTGTATGTGAACGTAAGAATCCATCACACCCGATCATCACGTGGTGCTTAGAAGCGACGAACTGTAGCAACGGTGCACAGTTAGGGGAGAACACTTCTTGAAATTTTGTAAGGGATCATCTTATTTACTACCGTCGTCCTAAGTAAACAAGATGCATAAACATGATAAACATCACATGCAATCAAATAGTGACATGATATGGCCAATATCATTTTGCTCCTTTTGATCTTCATCTTCGGGGCTCCATGATCATCATCGTCACCGGCATGACACCATGATCTCCATCATCATGATCTCCATCATCGTGTCTTCATGAAGTTGTCACGCCAACGACTACTTCTACTTCTATGGCTAACACGTTTAGCAATAAAGTAAAGTAAGTTACATGGCGTTCTTCAATGACACGCAGGTCATACAAAAAATAAAGACAACTCCTATGGCTCCTGCCGGTTGTCATACTCATCGACATGCAAGTCGTGGATCCTATTACAAGAACATGATCAATCTCATACATCACATATCATTCATCACATTCTTCTTGGCCATATCACATCACATAGCATACCCTGCAAAAACAAGTTAGACGTCCTCTAATTGTTGTTGCATGTTTTACGTGGCTGCTATGGGTTTCTAGCAAGAACGTTTCTTACCTACGCAAAACCACAACGTGATATGCCAATTGCTATTTACCCTTCATAAGGACCCTTTTCATCGAATCCGTTCCGACTAAAGTGGGAGAGACTGGCACCCGCTAGCCACCTTATGCACCAAGTGCATGTCAATCGGTGGAACCTGTCTCACGTAAGAGTACGTGTAAGGTCGGTCCGGGCCGCTTCATCCCACAATACCGTCGAAACAAGATTGGACTAGTAACGGCAAGAATATTGAACAAAATCAACGCTCACAACTACTTTGTGTTCTACTCGTGCAAAGAATCTACGCAATAGACCTAGCTCATGATGCCACTGTTGGGGAACGTAGCAGAAATTCAAAAATTTTCCTACGTAACACCAAGATCTATCTATGGAGAGACCAGCAACGAGTAGAAAGGGGAGGAGTTTGCATCTACATACCCTTGTAGATCGCTAAGCGGAAGCGTTCAAGTGAACGGGGTTGATGGAGTCGTACTCGTCGTGATTCAGATCACCGATGATCAAGTGCCGAACGGACGGCACCTCCGCGTTCAACACACGTACAGCCCGGTGACGTCTCCCACGCCTTGATCCAGCAAGGAGAGAGGGAGAGGTTGAGGAAGACTCCATCCAACAGCAGCACAACGGCGTGGTGGTGGTGGAGGAGCGTGGCAATCCCGCAGGGCTTCTCCAAGCACCATGGGAGAGGAGGAGGAGGGAGAGAGGCAGGGCTGCACCAACGAGAGATCAAATCGCGTGTTATGGGCAGCCCCTAGGCCTCATATATATAGGGGAAGGGGAGGGCTGCGCCCCCTTTAGGGTTTCCCACCCCAAAGGGGCGGCGGCCAGCCTCCAGATGGCATCTGGTGCGGCGGCCAAGAGGGGGGGAGGAGTCCATCCTCCCCAAGGCACCTCGGAGGTGCCTTCCCCCTTGAGGACTCTTCCCTCTAGGGTTCCCTAGGCGCATGGGCCTCTTGGGGCTGGTGCCCTTGGCCCATGTAGGCCAAGGCGCACCCCCTACAGCCCATGTGGCCCCCCGGGGCAGGTGGCCCCACCCGGTGGGCCCCCGGGACCCTTCCAGTGGTCCTGGTACAATACCGATGACCCCGAAACTTGTCCCGATGGCCGAAACAGGACTTCCTATATATAAATCTTTACCTCCGGACCATTCCGGAACTCCTCGTGACGTCCGAGATCTCATATGGGACTCCGAACAACATTCGGTTACCACATACAAGATTCCTTTATAACCCTAGCGTCATCGAACCTTAAGTGTGTAGACCCTACGGGTTCGGGAGACATGTAGACATGACCGAGACGTTCTCCGGTCAATAACCAACAGCGGGATCTGGATACCCATGATGGCTCCCACATGTTCCATGATGATCTCATCGGATGAACCACGATGTCAAGGACTCAATCGATCCCGTATTCAATTCCCTTTGTCTAGCGGTATGTTACTTGCCCGAGATTCGATCGTCGGTATCCAATACCTTGTTCAATCTCGTTACCGGCAAGTCACTTTACTCGTTCCGTAACACATCATCCCGTGATCAACTCCTTGGTCACATTGCGCATATGATGATGTCCTACCGAGTGGGCCCAGAGATACCTCTCCGTTTACACGGAGTGACAAATCCCAGTCTCGATCCGCATAAAACAATAGATACTTTCGGAGATACCTGTAGTGCACCTTTATAGTCACCTAGTTACGTTGTGACGTTTGATACACCCAAAGCACTCCTACGGTATCCAGGAGTTACACGATCTCATGGTCAAAGGAAGAGATACTTGACATTGGCAAAGCTCTAGCAAACGAACTACACGATCTTTGTGCTATGCTTAGGATTGGGTCTTGTCCATCACATCATTCTCCTAATGATGTGATCCCCTTATCAACGACATCCAATGTCGATAGCCAGGAAACCATGACTATCTGTTGATCACAACGAGCTAGTCAACTAGAGGCTCACTAGGGACATATTGTGGTCTATGTATTCACACGTGTATTACGATTTCTGGATAATACAGTTATAGCATGAATAAAAGACAATTATCATGAACAAGGAAATATAATAATAATACTTTTATTATTGCCTCTAGGGCATATTTCCAACATGTTACGTACCCTGATCTACTCTGATAATTTGGGAAGGAAGGAGACGGAGATGGGAAATCAGCGAGATCTGGGAGGGAGTTGGTAAGAGGAAGGGGAAAGAGTCGTGGGAGATCAGCTCCTCACAGTCCAGAATTATTCAGGTAGGAGTACATGATAGTTTCTCCCCACACCACGCCACCTACTATATAATTCTCACCATCACACACGCACACGACCCTCTTGCACGTCTCAGATTGGCTCCTCCCTAGCCACTTTGCTCTGGCTCGCTGTCAATGGGCCGCCCTCTAGTACTGTTGCTGGGGTCCATGCCATCAGGCGTGACATTCTCCCCTCCTTGGAGTCCGTCTTGACCCCAAGCCGGCGTGGTTGGAAAGCGAAGTTGCAGGTCTTCAGGATCCTCCCAGGTAGCCAGAGATGGCGGCCAGTCGCGCCACTGGATCAAGAGACGTTCTACAGGAGCGCCCTTGACCATCACTTGCCGACTGTTGAGAGTGTAGAGAGGTACCTGCATTGCCTGCAAAACTGCATTAGCTGGTGGTAGCGCTTCTTCCACTGGTGTGTCTACTCCGAGGGCCTTTTTCAACTGAGACACATGCACAACTGGATGGATTTTGCTTGTCACCGGCAGCTGCAACTTGTACGCGACCTTACCGACTCGTGCCTCGATCTTGTATGGCCCGTAGTAGCGGAAAGCCAACTTCTGGTAGGGGCGCTGAGCAACAGAGGTCTGAATGAACGGTTGCAACCGGAGAAAGACAAGGTCGCCCACCTGAAATTCTCTGTCTGTCCAATGCTTGTCTGCTTGGTGTTTCATCCGATCCTGCGCTTTCTTCAGTTGTTGTTGCAGCAGTTCACGCATTACTTCACGTTCCTTGAGCCATGCCATCAGGTCGGGTATAGAACACTCATCCACTTGAGGCACGCCAAACTCTCTGGGCAGGGTACCATAGATGACTTCATACGGAGTTCTTCCCAAAGTGGAGTGGAAGGTGGTGTTATACCAGTATTCTGCCAAGAAAAGCCACTTGAACCAATTCCCGGGGCAAGCATGAACTGAACATCGGAGATAAGTCTCAAGGCACTGATTCACTCGTTCCGTCTGGCCGTCCGTCTGGGGATGGTAAGAGGAGCTCATGCGCATTTCTATCTTGGAAAGTCTAAACAGCTCTTGCCACAAGGCACTCGTGAAAATGCGATCGCGGTCCGAAATTAAGGCCGCTGGCAGGCCCTGGAGTCTGAAGATATTTTGCATGAACACTGTGGCTACCGTCAGAGCTGTGAACGGGTGTTTCATCGGTATGAAATGAGCGTATTTGGAGAACTTATCCACCACCACCAAGATAACATCATATCCTCCAGATTTCGGCAACCCCTCGATGAAGTCGAGCGAGACCACAACCCAAGGTTTTTTTGGAACTGGCAATGGCTGGAGGAGCCCGGCCGGTGAGATCCTCTCCGTCTTTGCCCGCTGACAAACTTGACAGGTCTGAACAAATTGCAACACCATTTCCTTAAGGCCCTTCCAAGCAAACAGGCGACGGACCCGGTTGTAAGTCGCATGGAATCCGGAGTGCCCCCCCCCCCATCGCGCTATCGTGCAACGCCTTGATTAACGCATGTTGGGTGTCCTCATCTTGTCCGATCCAAATGCGCCCCTGAAAGCGTACAACCCCATCTTGTAAGGTATAGCCTTCCTCACTGTCAGGGGCGAGCGCCAGTTTGGCGATTCGCTGCTGTGCTGCTGCATCTTCTTGATAGCTCCTGAGGATTGCCTCCAGCCACATCGGGCGACAGACCGAAACTGCCGCGAGCTCTTCGCCTTGTTCATGTGCTCGCCTGGACAGAGCATCCGCTGCTCTATTGTCGTGCCCGCCTTATACTGTATTTGAAACTGGAGACCCACCAATTTGGTAAAAGCGCGTTGTTGGATGGGGGTATTGAGTCGCTGATCTGTTAAATTGAGTAGACTCCGCTGATCCGTACGAATCACAAATTCAGAGTGTTGAAGATACGGACGCCAATGATCTATCGCAAGAAGCAGTGCTAAACACTCCTTTTCGTACGCCGACAGTCCCAAGTTCTTCGGTGCCAACGCCTTGCTGAGGTAAGCAACAGGGTGGGAATCTTGCATCAGTACCGCCCCGACACCGGTGGCACTTGCGTCGGTCTCAACAACAAATTGTTTCTTGAAGTTAGGCAACGCGAGCACTGGGGCTTCCATGAGATCTTGCTTGAGCGACTGGAATGCTGCCTGGGTTGTGGGTGTCCAAACAAACAGCGTATTCTTTCTCAAAAGATCATTCAATGGTCTGGAAATGGTGCTGAAATTGCGCACAAACTTGCGATAGTATCCCGCCAGCCCCAAAAAACCTCGCAGTTGTTTCACCGTTTGAGGTTGCTTCCAAGTTTTGATCGTCTGGATGTGTTCATCCAGCGTGGCCACACCTTTGTCACTGATGCGATGGCCCAAGTAACTGATGTGTCATTGTGCAAATGAGCACTTCGATTGCTTTGCATGCAACTGATTGTCCTGAAGTAACTGGAGTACCTGCTCCAACAAACTGAGATGGCTGGGATACGAGCTCGAGTGCACCAAGATATCATCCATGAAGACGAGAACTCCGTGCCGAAGGAGAGGCGCTAACACGGTGTTCATTCCCGCTTGGAATGTTGGTGGACCTCCTGTTACTCCGTACGGCAAAACCCGGAACTGGAAGTGCCCTTGGTGGGTCTTAAAGGCTGTTTTCTCCTCGTCCTCTTCCACCAACCGTATCTGATGGTACCCGGCCTTTAGATCAAGTTTTGAAAACCAAGTGGAACCACTCAATTCGTCCAGCAACTCCTCAATGACAGGCAGGGGATATGTGTGCTCAGCATGTGGTACACTCACGGCATCCATTAGGCGGTCGATGGGCTTCTTAGTCACCGGTGTTCTGTCTCCACCTCGCGCCTGAACCTCTTCATGACCAGCTGCTATGTCTGCCTGAAGTGATGAGGTTGGATTTATTGGTTCAGTAGGAGTGACTTGGTTAGAACCATTTGCTTTTGGTGGGGGTGGGGGTGCTACTACTGCGTTGCCATTCATCAAGAAGGCAGTTATGCTGTCAACGTCCATTGAGATCGTGGGCACTGGAGCACGGGGTGATGCCGGTGCTACCACTGGATTTGCAACTGGTGAGGGGCTCAAGGACTTGAGCATACTAGAGGACCAAGAATGCAATGATCCAGGTGAAGAGAAGGAAGAACTTGGCATTCCTAGCAAGTGGTTGACATTGCTCTGCTGATGAGGTGGTGGTGTTCTATTGTCTTCTTTCTATAATTGGTCTCTAAGTGGTACTCTCATGGGCTATAGACTGCCACCTGCTTCAAGGTATCCTGCTTTAGGCATAGTTGTTTGCTCTGACTACAAAATGCTTGCATCTGTTGGTTTCTTTTGATGTCTACTGCAAGTGAAAAAGGTTAAACACAGTAATTAAATTGTGTAAGGGTAAGCAAAATTGCTAATGAAGCTGGTTACTTTACAATGTTATCACCAAAAAGGAAGTACTGTTTGAGCTTTTAAGGATGACATGTTTTGTTGACAGTTTTAGCTATTCAATATATCTTAGCGTTCTATTTTGACATCTCAAAAAAATACATAGAATTGCAGCAAAAGGAAGAGTTGATCTTAATATCGCTTTTACCTTCCGTTTATTACCACCACTGGTTTGGGAAGCATTGCTAGTAAAATTGATGACTTTAGTCTGCTCTTCACAATTCTGCAACTGATATCATGTATTCATCTTTGCTTGGCAAGTTTTATTCCTCTCAAGAAGAGGCAGGAAATGGTGTATTTATTTTTCATACTTGGGGAGATCCACCTTCCAACCCTCGTGCACATCACTCTTCTGCAACAACATTAAATTCAGTATCCTTCTGATTGATTTCTTGAAATATGCTTTGAGTTTGTATTGATTAGCTTTTGCTTCAGATAGTGATGAGAATTGTTCCTGTATGGAGATGGTACCAAGGGTTTAGGTGACAGAGATGCGCAAAACCATCAATGAATGAAGATTTATCTCTAGGAAATGGACAAGTGACCTCTGTTAGTGCTGGAAGAACGACTCTACGATCCAGTTCCAAAAACTTAGGAAAATAAGCATCTTTCCAAAACATGATCTGCAATGAAATATTGCAGCAATACAATTAGGCCGAGCTGAACAAATTTAAACAAACAACCATCAACAACTAATCAACTTGATTTGGTCATTCAGCTAGTAAGGCTTCTGCATTGAAATACATGTTCAAGTAAACACAATATCCCATTACATATACAAGAACCTTAATTACTAAATTGGGTTTACTAATGCAACTGTGCATAACTACCACATATTAGGAATATACCTATAGATATAAGAACAGATAATACACATATACTCCCTCGTACCAAAATATAGGACCTTTTTGTAGGCTAAACTACCCTACAAAAACGTCTTATATTTTGATGCAGAGGGAGTATAAAATGAGGGATTCTCTCACCTTAAAAAATATTTCCTCCTTGAGAACATATTCTCAGACACCGTAACTTGAGTAAAACAAACAAAATCAAACGAAAACAATGGTTGAAGTTTTATGGCGTTCACATTTTTGTTAAATAAAGCAGGTTAAGTACCTAGAATCCGAGAATTTTGACAAAGCAAAGTGCTTTAATGAGCACCGGGAATCTGTTGTAAAGGTGGAGTCATGGGCTCGGGTTCACATGCCTTGAATGGCGGATATAATAGACTTGTTTGCCTAGCACCCTGCAGATTATTCCATCTTGTAAGCTGACCGGGCTGCATCTTGGAGACATCAGCTTGTTGTGCTCCAAGCATTTGGTACCTTTGCATGACCATCTCTTGTTGGTTGGCTCTCAAAATTTGATTCAACCTTGTCATATGCGGCTGTCGCACTCCTATAGCACTATCATTTTCGCCAAGTAGGTGATTTTGCTGAGAATTTTGACGAATAAGTGGCTTCAACAAACGGTGGTATGTTTGTGTCCGGATTTTTGGAGGCCGAGCTCCACGGAGCTTGGTATTTTGAAAATATCAAAATGCATATTTAGAAGTTTCAAAAAATCTGAAAAAAAATCCATGGAAACATATATGTATACCGCAAGAACGTGTTAAATTTCATTTAAAAATGTTGTGATTTGTAGGCTGTACAACAAATAATTCCAGCCCAACAACAAAAATAAAAGGCCCGTTAAAAATGTGTATTTGTCTTTTTTCTGTACGCCACACGTGAAAGTATAATGCTGTGAAATATTTCACATACGTAGTATAAATGTGTATGTGTGTTCGGAAATAAATTCAAAAATATTTGCACTCTGGAAAAATGATATTTGAAAATGAGCTCCCCGGAGCTCAGCCTCCGTTAGCATTTTCCGCGGTATGTTCTTCCTTGCCTTCTTGAGAGATCACTTGTGTCGTGATCCTACCGCTATTGAATTTCTGTACCTATATTCTGGAAACAAGACAGATCTTCATGAAGACCTATTTTTGAATAAGATGGGACATTTTCCATATTGAGGTGAAATGACATCGAGGAAAATTATACTGAGTTGAGCGTCTAGGCTCTAATACCAGATGTGGTGTCACTCTAGTCATGCAATATGTTTGCTATAGCAAGGGTTGATGCGGAGATAGGTTAATGACCGGAGGGAGCTTGGAGATGAAAAGGGACAAAAAGATAGACATTTCCCTTCACGCAGGCCCAACAAAATGCACAGGACTAACGAACAAGGAAATGCCATGCCGGTTGCCCAAGCACAGGCTACACAAACCAAGTTTTGACAAAGCAAGGACCTGCATCCCTGAAACGCTACAGAAGGGCTCTGTCTAACTCACGTGTTACATCAACTTAGACAACACAGAAGTGAGAAGCAGCCAAAGATCCATTGTCGAGTGGACGCCTCAATCCTGGCTGCCCCTCGACCGAATGTGCCTGCCACTCACGCTCGTGGATCATAGCCGACCGTTCTCCCAATTCACCCTCCGCAATCTTCACCAGGTATGATCTTCCTCGTTACTCTCTACATTTTTTAGATCTATAATTCTACATCTGTTTCGGGAACGGGACTGGATCCAAATTCTCGCTTAAGGATGAGCGCTCTATCACCGATGTCGCACCGACTCTCTTCTCCTTTGTATGTGACTCTTGTGGCTTGGCGGCAGCTGTCGAAAATGCCTTGATTAGAGATATCTCAGGTGGGATTTTGTTGTGCAATTCTTGAGAGTTTGGGACCTTTCTCAAGAGATCGTTCTCTCTCGCTAGCGCGTCCACATGATAGTCAATGGTGATTCTTGTGATCTTGTCTTGTCGCCTCTTCTTTGCGGCCAGTCCTTGCTTCGCCTTTGTTAATGCGATCTGCAAGTTGTAAGATTGGTTGGAAGCGTTGAACCCTTTGTCTCGGGACGCATGTTTATATATAGTGGCAATGCCTTGGAGTACAAGATAGAGAGAGATCAAGAGATCGATCTCAAGTCTGTTCGGTTACAGGAGATGAAGGAGGAGAAGAACGAGGAGAGAAAAAGAGATAGAGATAGATACAGTTTAAACAAAACTATCTATCCTATACATATTCTAACACTCCCCCTCAA
Source organism: Triticum aestivum (assembly GCF_018294505.1). Classification (NCBI taxonomy): domain Eukaryota; kingdom Viridiplantae; phylum Streptophyta; class Magnoliopsida; order Poales; family Poaceae; genus Triticum; species Triticum aestivum. The sequence goes on from NC_057797.1 coordinate 9,413,168, forward strand.
TCTAAACCTCATGAACTTCGACCAAGGTTGAGATTGTACTTGAACTCGTCTAACCTCCTCATAGTGAGAGGTTTTGTGAATCCATCCGCGAGTTGATCTCCAGTAGGAATGAACTGAATTTCGAGAAGCTTTTTAGCTACTCTTTCTCTGACAAAGTGGAAATCAACTTCAATATGCTTTGTGCGTGCATGAAAAACAGGATTAGCTGACAGATATGTCGCACCAATATTATCACACCATAATCTGGCTGCTTTTGGAGTCTTAATTCCAAGTTCATAAAGCAGTGTTTGTATCCACATTACTTCAGCTGTGGCATTTGCCAAAGCTTTGTATTCAGCCTCAGTATTTGATCTAGAGACTGTAGCCTGCTTTCTTGCACTCCATGACACAAGATTGGATCCCAGAAACACAGCAAATCCACCAGTTGACCTTCTATCATCAATACATCCTGCCCAGTCTGCATCAGAGTAGGCAGTAACAAGCATAGAAGGAGACTTGATAATTTGAAGTCCAAGTCCCTCCGAAAACTTAAGGTACCTCAAAATTCACTTAACTGCAGTCCAATGAGTAGTACTAGGAGCATGTAAGTACTGGCATACCTTGTTGACAGCATAAGAAATGTCAGGGCGTGTAAGTGTCAAATATTGCAATGCACCCACAACACTCATGTAATTTGTTGCATCCTCTGACCCAAGTGGCTCTCCACTTTCAACAGAAAGTTTTTCAGAAGTTGAGATAGGTGTACTCACCGGTTTACATTTTTCCAAGCCTACTCTCCTGAGTATATCAGCAATGTATTTCTCCTGTGTCAGAAGTATACCATCGCTTATCTGCTTGACCTCAATACCAAGAAAATAATGAAGATCTCCCAAGTCCTTGAGGGCAAATTCCAACTTAAGATCTTTAAGCAAACAGGTGGTGGCACTTGAACTCGAGCTAGCAACAATAATATCATCAACATACACTAGCACAAAAATAGTGACATTTCCTTTATGGTAAAAGAACAAGGATGTATCTGCCTTGGATGGTACAAACCCAAGTTGTTGTAGCTGCATGCTCAATCGTGAATACCAAGCTCTTGGCGCCTGTTTTAAGCCATATAGTGTTTTATCCAATTTACAAACATAGTGTGGTGTACCTTTGTTTTCATAACCTGGTGGCTGCCGCATGAACACCTCTTCCTCAAGAACACCATGAAGAAACGCGTTCTGAACATCTAGCTGTCTTAAGCTCCAACCTCTGGAAACAGCAATAGACAAGACAAGTCGAATGGTGGCTGATTTAACGACTGGACTAAAAGTATCCTCATAGTCAATCCCAAACCTTTGCTTAAAACCTTTAGCAACTAACCTAGCCTTGTACCTGTCTATACTTCCATCTGACTTCCTTTTTATCTTATACACCCATTTACAATCAATAACATTCATTCCACTTTTTGAAGGTACTAGATGCCATGTTTTATTTTTCATAAGTGCGTCATACTCACTATCCATAGCCTCTTTCCAATCTTTGTGAGCAAGGGCATCAACAAGATTAACTGGTTCACCAGTAGTAATGAGGAAAGCATGTTTTTTATCATACCTAATGGTGCCATCTTTGTATTCCTTTTCTTTAGTAATACCTGATTGTGACCGTGTATGGCGTCGAGGAATAACTTGTGCAGCAGATGAGGCCGCCACAGAAGATCCAAGGTCCTGTACACGCCCAGCAGTCGCAGCAGCCACGGGATCGCGCGCCGGATCTTCTGGGAGCAGGATTGGCCTCGGGATTGCGCCATCAACAGCAGAAGGTCGCGTGTCGTCTGGATATTCTGCACGGGGTGTCGTGCGCACCGAGGCCCGTGGGCTGGACCCAGCCGCGGTCGCCCGGTCGGGCGGCTGGTCGGCCACCCTCGCGGACCGTGAAGTCGTGGCAAGCGGGGATTCGCTCCCGGTTCCGTCCGCGCTGGTGGGCTCCGCCCGGTCGCTATCGGCCACCGAGGCCCGCGCCGTCTCTGCATGCAGGCGGACAAGATCCTCCTCGGATCGTGCGCCGGTGCTGGCGCCAGGATCCGCCTGGGATCGCGCGCCAGATCGTCTGCTGCCGCCAGAATCCTCCTCGTGATCCGCAACACCTGTTTTGGCTGTTTCTGGACACATAAAATGATGAGCTGCATCTGTACAAATACCATTAGAACTGCAATTTTTTGCGGATTTTTGCACATGGTCAGCTTCAGGTAATTCACCCCCGTGATCAGATAAGGTGTCAAGATCCGGAAGGAGTGCTATTTCGGCACCAAGAAGGGCGCCTGCATTGGGATGAAGTTTGGCAAATGGAAAGAGAGTTTCATCGAAGACTACATCTCTAGAAATATATATACGTCCAGTGGAAATTTCTAGGCACTTGTATCCTTTGTGCAGATTACTGTAGCCTAGAAACACACATTGAGTGGAACGGAATTCAAGTTTGTGATGATTGTATGGACGTAAGTTGGGGTAGCAAGCACACCCAAAGATTTTGAGGGAATTGTAGTCTGGTTGTTGATGGTAGAGACGTTCCAAAGGAGTAGAGTTGCCAATGACTTTGCTTGGTAGACGATTAATGAGATATGTTGCTGTAATAAAAGCTTCATCCCAATATTTTAGAGGCATAGATGCATGAGCAAGTAGAGAGAGGCCTACTTCAACAATGTGACGGTGTTTGCGCTCGGCAGAACCGTTCTGTTGATGAGCATGCGGGCAGGAAACATGGTGTTGAATGCCTATGCTACGGAAGAAGGAGTTGAGTTTTTCGTACTCCCCTCCCCAGTCACTCTGAACTGTAAGGATTTTCCTGTTAAAGTGTCTTTCAACAAGTTTCTGAAATTCTTGGAAGATAGAGAAGACTTCAAATTTATATTTAAGTAAATAAATCCAAGTAAACTTGCTGTAGTCGTCAATAAAACTGACATAGTATTTATTTCTTCCAAAAGAATCTCTTGCATGACCCCACACATCACTGAAAATAAGCTCTAAAGGAGCATGAGACATACTATTTGACTTGGGATAAGGAAGTTGGTGACTCTTGGCACACTGACAAGCTTCACACACTGACTCACTATTTTGGCTATGTGACAAAGAAAGTTTGTCTTTATTGACTATTTGCTTAACTATGATCGATGATGGATGTCCTAATCTTTGGTGCCACCTTTCCAAGGAGGGTTTGATGACAGAATAAGCTTGACGACTCTTGCGACTAAGTGCTCCGGATGTGATGGGGTAGAGCCCTCCAATGCATCTACCGTGATGAAGGAGTTCCCTCGTTGCCCGGTCCTTTATAAAAAAGTAACGAGGGTGAGTTTCAAAGAAGACATTATTATCAGTGGCTAAACGAGACATGGAGGCAAGATTTTTGTCAGCTTGTGGAACATGAAGAACATCCTTAAGGACTAGATCACGTTTGAGACTAGGGGAATTAATGTAAGCTTGTCCAATGTGACAAATATCCATACCTCCACCGCTAGCCGCGGTATGAATTTGGTCGCTGCCGTGGTATCTTTCTCTGAGGGCAAGTTGCTCTAACTCGCTGGTGACATGATCTGTTGCACCCGAGTCCACGTACCACACGCCATCTCCTCCTCCTCCTTCTTCACGGATGGCTGCAGCGGCATGACGAGCGTCGGGGACAAAGTCTTCATCGTATCTGTGCCAGCAGTCCATGACCTCATGGCCTGGCGTCTTGCACAGTTGACAACGAGAACGGCGATTCGAGGAAGCACGGCGGCTGTTGTTGTTGTTGAAGCCGCCGCCTCCTGCGTTATTGTTGTAGCCGCCGCCTCCTGAATTGCTGCCACCACCGGGACGAGTGCCCTCGCCCTGGTAGTTGCCGCGACCACGGCCGCCGCCGTTGCGGCTCTGGCCTTGGTGACCGCGTCCACGTCCGCGCCCGCGGGCCGCCGAGTTGACAGAAGATTGTCTGGTGTTGGTGCCGTGAAGGAGCGCAAGGCGAGCGTCGAAGCTCAAGAGCTGGCTGTACAGTTCCTGAACCGAAACCGGCTCAACCCTAGCAGACAATGCGGACACGACTGGATTGTAGTCCAGGTCGAGTCCAGCCATGATCTTGGAGACGATCTCGGGGTCAGGAAGAGGGACACCGGTGCAGCATGCGATCTCATCTGTAAGGGTTTTGATTTTGCCAAGATATTCAGCCACGGACATGTTACCTTTCTTCAGGTTTGTGAGCTCGATGCGGGTGTTGATGGCCTGGCTTTGGCTCTGGGCGGCGAACATGGCGTTGATGGCGCTCCATACTTCTGCCGGCGTCTGGAGGGTAGCGACTTGAGCGAGGATCTCGCGGGACAGAGATCCCATCAGATACCCCTGGAGTTGCTGCTGCTGTGCATACCAGAAGGTGCGGGCGGGGTTGGCGATCTGTTCGTCTTTGCCATCTTTGGTGATGGTGAGGGTGGCCGGTGGTTCCGGGCTCTTCCCGTCAAGGTGATGCTCCATCTGTGCGCCTCTAATCTGCGGGAGCACGACGGCCTTCCATAGAAGGAAATTTCCCCTTGATAGCTTCTCCTGTGGTGGCGGTCCGAGAGGAACAGAGCTGCTGCTGCTGCTGGATGATGCGAAGGTGGAGGACGTGGAGGTGGAAAGCGCGCTCATGGTGGACGATAGGGCTGCGGAGGATGACATGTTCTCGGCCGCGGGGAAGGTAGCTAGATGCGATCTTCGATCTAAGAGGAAGATGCTCTGATTACCATGTAAGATTGGTTGGAAGCGTTGAACCCTTTGTCTCGGGCCGCATGTTTATATATAGTGGCAATGCCTTGGAGTACAAGATAGAGAGAGATCAAGAGATCGATCTCAAGTCTGTTCGGTTACAGGAGATGAAGGAGGAGAAGAACGAGGAGAGGAAAAGAGATAGAGATAGATACAGTTTAAACAAAACTATCTATCCTATACATATTCTAACACAAGTCAGTTGAAGGAAACTGCTTGGTTTAAGTTCTTCATGTGCCTAGTGGTTCACAAGCACTGCCTCACCCCCGACAACTGGCTTTCCGAGCAACTCATCCTTCCCGGTCTGCTTTGCTGCCATGGTGTCCCCAAGACGTGCACTCTCATGTTCATGCACTGCCTCTTCACCCACTGGGTCTGGCAGTGTTTCCATGAATGGACGACCACGGACTTCCCTATCCAAGATATGGACTCCATTGATTCTGAGAATTGGTATCTTAAGGCCAAAAACCTCCCTCCAAAGAATATACGGCACAACTTGGATACGATCACTATCCTAATTCATTGGAGAACATAGAAGGAGCCTAATGCGAGGATGTTTGAGCACACTAAGAGCAGTGCTGCCTGCCTAATCACTCTCGTCAAGGAGAGCATCCAAGCCTGGAGGGCCGCTGGCTGCATCATCATGAACTACTCTGTTTGTGCTCTATCCTTTTGACAGTGGACTTTTTGTGGGTGACATCTCGTCACCCCTTTGAAAAAAATATCTTCATAGGTCGACCTATCACACATGGTTGTTCTCTATCGTGTGCTATGCAAGGTGACGGTTCGAAACTATGTTTGTGACATGGTTTTTTAAATCATGTGCGATGACCCAATCTGCACTAGTGCCCGTATCAACAATTTCTCTCCATGTGGCCCCAACAACCACATGGCTAACGAATGAGAAAATCGACTATGTCTCACGCACACGTAGACAAAGAACCGGCATCAATCTTCTGAACAAAGACGAGGAACCAGAAAAGCCATTGAATGCTACAGGACTCCACTTTCACATGTTAATTACACCGAGCAGCAGAGCTATGTACCAGATCCAGCGTCAAGATTGTCGTATGCCCTGGAAGCTACCGCCAACGCCTCAATCCTGGCCGCCCCTGTGCCGAACGTGAGTGGCCGCCCATCACCGTTCCTCCTATTCACTAATGTCCACAACCGTTGCGCCTTCAAGGACCAACGTCTGCGACTGTTGTGCCTTAAAAGTTGCGCCTTCAAGGTATGACTTGCTCATTACTCTCTAGATTCATAGATCCGTGGTAATTCTACATCCGTTTGGACACCTAAGGATCACCAAGAGGAAAATGATTGGTACTTCCCATTTCATTTTATTGTGTTGGTTCTGTAGCAGTATCCATTAAACACGCGCCATAGCAGGAGCTAAGAGGTGGCTTCAATACAGAGCAGTATGCTCTTCGTTCCTCGCCTTTCTCGAGAGATCACATGTGTCATGTTCGAGTTGTAAGCCATACTTTTGCTCAAAAATCACTGCAGTGTTTGTATTTGGAAGGTCCATAAGCTGCCTACTCTTTGTAAATCGAGACTGGAGGATCACTAAGAGGAACATATCTTTGTGACAGAAATGTCATTGCCAATACATGATAGCATCCTTTTCCCTTGGATCATATTCCCTAACCAGACAACAAGGACCATGGCTATTTTTTCGTCCAATTCATAACTAACCAATGCTGAACTCCAACCTTTACAGTTCTGTTTTCCGCCCTGCTTGCTGAAAATTAACAGGTAATTCTTACTCTTTTCTTAATTAATCAAAATTGCAAGTCTTTTGCCTCGTTAAAAAGAACTTTACAGCCAAAGGTAGAGAGAGGGAAGCTGTTAACAATATTAATGTATCTCTTTTGCATATGAGCATGCCATTATCTTTCACGGCTGTTTCCAGTTCGATGACTGTTGCACATTTTGTAAGTATATGTCTTTTTCGCTGGTTTGGATTCCTGTACAAACATTTCATTATCGATAGTTCTCATTACATGTTTACTGCATCTTTTCTGTGGCAGGATCCAAGAAGTGGCCTCAACACACAAGATAGCACGAGCCAAGAAGTGGCTTCAACACACAAGTAATGCTCGACTCGGGTTGACTCAACTATATGCATATCCATTATATCTTGTGTCAAAATATTGTTGAAACAAACAAATATGCAATATATTCTGCTCTCTCTGATTCAAAATGAACCCGAGCATTTGGAGAAAGTCTGTTCATATCATCCATAGGCTTAGATTCCTTATAAGTCCATCCTATGTGCCAGCTAGAATGGACATGAAGCTCCATTGAATACTTTCTCACTACTATTTGCTAGAGATGTTTGTTAATGCACTCAAAACAGTACTATCAACTGGATTGGCGTTTAGCTTGGTTGGATCATGGTTCATTGGTGGCTGAAAACGAAGACACTTAAATAATTTTGAGTATGAAAAATAAATAATTTTGAGTAGAACTGAACATAGGGATGAATAGAGAGTAAAACCTAAGGTGATAGAAAAGAAATACTCAAGACACTTAATTTCCAACTGATAAGTATGTGAATCCTGTGTAAGTACGGAAAGCATTTAATGATGTCAATGACATGATTTTGCTTCAGAACCTCACTGCTTCCTCGATCATGAGCTACAAGATCTTTACATTATTAAACAAAGATATCACATTGCTATCAACCATTGCCTGTACCAAACATGAAAGACAATAGAAGGTTGCAAGCAGATACAATAGAAGATCTCATTTTTCTGTTGGTTTGTTAGCGAGTTAGGTGCAGATTCGAACTGATCATTGGATTGCATGATGCGGTGATCATGGAGGACGTGCACACCTCACACATGTCAAGCTTTGTGGGATGGCATGACCGGTAAGCTAGAGTGCTCGAATGTAGCAGCTTTTTTTTCCTTTCAGTAATTCGAGTATAAATCCGAACAGATACTGAAGGAAACAATAAGTTTTACAGTGGCAGAATACTTGTATCCCTTGCATATTCTTCTGTGTACAAGTCGACTTCTTCCTCTTGCAAAAACACGTGACATCATCCTGATCACGCTTTGGCAACATGTCTTCTAACGGGGAGAACTCAGGTGCGGGGCGCTGGCTCTCACACTCCACCACGTACGCGGCTGGTGAGGCACGGGCAGAGCAGGACAAGGTGGGGCAGGATGCTGAAAGTGGTGCAGCACACCATGAAGAAGCACAGGCCCCTAGCTTCTTCTCCACTGTCACTTGGTGCTTGCATCAACTTTCTATTCGCCTATATTTGTAGGTGCATATAACTGTACGTCCCCTAGCTTCTTCTTCTCCATCTCTTCATTTCTTTTGCGTATGTGCGCCTTTTTTAATATATACGTACTTTACGGTCGACTGACTAAAGCTTCTCACACATATTCTCATGCTGATGGATATATTCCGAGTTTGCTGATGCATTTGAAAAAACTCATCAAACGTGGCCAGATTATGATGGGGAAGTTGGATAAGATCACCCATGTTCTGCAGCGACCTGTCCGATTTGTGGTTTAAAGTGCCAATATTTGCCATTTCCTATTCATATAAATGTGTTATCGATATATAAATTAATTGGGCACCGCCAACACAATGTCCAAGGCCAAGTTGCTCTGAATTAATTAAATTGTTAAAACAGCAATGTATCAAGGGTATGCAAATGAAATGAACATAAATAAAATGACAGTAGGTAGTATGCAGTTGAAACTATGCTTAGTGGTACATTTTTACTTTTGACGTCTTTCACTCAAACACTTGTTAGTGTTCTGCTCTAGTTTGAAATTATGCTTCATCTGCTATGAGCATCTTTGAATGGACTTGGGTCATATCAATTCCGACTTCAGAAGCGAACTATGCAGCTCTAAGTTTAACCACCAAATTCCCACATCATCAAATATGCTTAAAGTGGAGATGCCAAGGCGCTGAAGCTAATGAAACACTGTATGTCCATCAATCATATTTAGTACTAACATTGAACAGAGATAAAATGACAGTAGGTAGTATGCAAATTGAACTATGCTGAATAATGTGACAGCAGCACGTAGCCGGTGATCATGTAAACACTAGCTTTTGGTACGCACTGAACTCACTGCCCAAGATATGGGGATCAATAGTACACTTTTTAATCTGTGGATAGAACTGGACCTTGTTGCTCTCCATGTCGACACGAACCAAATACTGGCATAGTTTGGACCTGCCCGGGCGCTGTAGCGTATCATTTGCCACCCTGATCAGTTCGGTGAAGACTAGGTAGATGACGCCGTCTTCATGGGTGCTCAGGACAGGGAACGACGGAGCAATCTTTGGCATGCCAGTAGAATGGTAGGACTCGTTTGCCCATATGTTTTCAACATTGTACTTGCTGCTTATTTTCCAGTCTGACAGGTCAGGCGAGAGAGCATAGACGGTGAGATCAAAGCCTTTGGCCGGCACTTGTTCAACATTGCTGTCCATGCAGACGAGCTTGATGGTGTCGCCAACGCATGCCATGGAACGGAACTTCTCGGGGCAGAGGTGGTACCGATTACAGGGGCTGCTGGTATCATAGGACGGACAATCTGCGGGCAACGCGACGAAACGGAGATCCGGGCCGTCCAAGTTGCTGCTGCACTCTTTGCCCAGATCACACACCACCATGCCACCGAGCAGGTCCACCCAGCAGAGGGTTGATCCCCGATAAGAGAAACACAAGTGAGAGCAGAAGGCCGACGGAAGGTGCAGGCGCGTGGGCTGAAAGGCCCATCCTGATTCTGGGGCGGACGACTTCCACAGCCAGATCGCTGCTTGGGAGAGTTCTGGCCTGACCCAGACGAGTTCCGCAAGAAAATAGCCGCCGTCGTCCCCGTTGCACATGACGACGGCCGACTGGCACCCGATGGCCGCATGAAAGTCGTGGTCGAGAAGCTTGGGGACCACGGAGAGGGAGTCCTTGCTGGCGTCGTAGACCAGGTAGCCTCCTATCTCTATCATCCGGGTGCCAGGGCGGCAATCGCCGGCGCAGATGGCGACTAGGTTCCTGTGTTTTGATTTTCGGTTTGAGCTTTTTTTAGCCCTAGGCCGAGATGGCCGAATATCGGCCATTTTCAAAAATTTCGTCTGAAATTTGATCAAAATTTGACTGCAATTTGATTTAAATTTGACCAAAATTTCCTAAATTTGAGCAATTTCGGCCTAAATATACTTTTCGCCTCAGGCCGAGATGGCCGAAATTCGGCCGAAATCCACTTTTTGCGGCCGAAAATCAAAACACAGCTAGGTTCTTGTCCGCGCTGGAGATGAAGGCCGAGTGCATGTCCTGGGGTTGCGGTGGGAGCCCGAGGTATTCCGTCGGCACCAGTATGTGGAGGGAGGAGAGTTCCGGCGGGTCGGCGATGACTGCGCGTGCCTTGAAGGTCCCCATGTACTCGGTGACTGCGTCACGAAGCTCTTGCTGGCTCTGTAGCCCGTGTATTCCTTCCCACGCGGAGCGGATTGACTCTCCGCCGCCTCCGCCGGTTGCCGCCTCGTGGAAGGAGAAATCAACGTCGCGGTCGAGCAGGACGAACGAATGGGCCATGGCAGCTTGCTAGCTAGCTAGGGTTAGGATTGGGTGGAGGCAGAAGTGATTTGGGGATCGAGGATGGCAGCTCGGCTATGGTTAGGGTTGGGTTCGGTGGAGGAAGCAGGAATCGATCTGGGGATCGAGGAAGGAGAAGGGGGTTTTGCCTGGTAGATCGAAAATAGCACGGAAACGGCGTGAAGGAGAAGAGGGGACTTACTCGCACCGTCAGATCGATGAGTGGACGGTGCATACGATTAGGTCAACTCCAACGGCCAACATATTTTGTCCGCTTGCGTCTGTTTTTGTCTGCACCGATAAAAATCACGACCTAAGAGCAACTCCAATGCAGCGACCTAAACGGACACAGACTTTGTTCGCTTTTTGTCCGTTTGTATCATCTGTCCGCCTAGCGGACATGCGGCGGACACGAGCAAATGGTGGATGTACCCAACTTGCAACACATGAAGCGGATAGGACAACAACACCAGGCGAGCGCACAGCAACAACACTACGCATGCTGGCCCCGCGTACGACAGGAAGTGCCCCGGCACCGCGCAGTCGCCGCCACCGGCCCTCGGGCAATCCGGCACATCATCACATCATCTGCCTCCGACGCGACGCCCCTCTTAAATGTATCCTTGATAGACCGTATGCTCCGCACTACTAGTTTGCCACCTGCGTCAGGCCGCACCACGGTGCACCACGCCTGATCCGATACCAGTCGCCCGAGCTCCCCCGACTCCATGGCTGCCACGACGGATCCAAGACACAACCTGAGCTCAGACGCTATCAGTTCAGCGTTGACGAGCGGCCATAAGCGCGCTCCTCGACGCGTGCAGTCTGTGAGCAGGAACCTCATCTTCTGCATGGCTAGGTGTAGCTCCACGATACTGACCACAACACAGACGCCGACGCCACCGGGAGCACTCGGGTAGGCCAAGCGGCCCGTGCCCGGCTGTGACAGCGATGCCTGCCGCTTTGAGAGCGGCCATGGCTGACAACCCACCATGCTCCTGGGCGCGCCCTTCGATGAGATATGTAGTTCCCCGGGTCAGCCCGGCCCCGCGCCACCCGCATGTAGTTCCCCGACCCAGCAGTGCTCCAGTGGCCCGGCCCTGCGCCGCCTTACTGCTTGGCTCGGCTCAGAACAGGAGGCGGCGGCTAGCGCCAGTGGCCTCGCTGGTGAGCGCGGTGGCGACCTGCGCAGGTGGCCTCGTTGGTGCACATGGAGGCGGCTTGCGCTGGTGGCCTCGCTGGTGCGACAGGCCTCACTCGTGAGCGGTCACTGATATGTGGGTCCAGGACGGACACGAGCGGCCAAGAGAGGGCGACGGGAACGTCCACTTATGTCCTTCGCGGACCCATTTGTCACTCAAATTAGGGTTCAGTTTGGGTCGAGGTGGACAACAAACAGACAGCAGGCGGACGATTCGTTCGTTTGGGCCACTCCTTTGGGCCAACTTCTCAGTTCAAATGACCCAAACGGACAAAATGGGTCACTGGGTTGGAGTTGCTCTAACACGTAGACCCAAATGAACCGACGTTAGTTTTGCCGTCCCCGGTGGCCCATTTCCAGGGCAAATTTGGGTCGGGTTTGCGTCCGCATAGACTTTCCGCGGACACATCCATTGTCCTCAAATGGCTCGTCCACCACTGGCACACAATATCCACTCCACCTTCTTCTCTCCCAAATCCCACATCGGCCCTAGAAAAATTTCAATACTGACGGTGTTCCGTCCCCATCCCCGTCGTGCCTGCCGGTACCATGACCCCGGTGAAGCTGACGAAAATCTCATCCTGAAATAGAGAGCTGCCGAGACGATGAAATGAGCCAACTAGAGGGAGGTCAAGACAAAAGAAGAAACCGCCGCCGCTCAGGCACGGGCCACCACTGTGGACGTTGAGGCCATTGCCACCAAAGTTGTGCAATCCACCCTTCTCATGCCAGGGATAGTCCGCAAGCCGGCCCTTGTCGTAGCCGCCACCATGATGACCAGCTCGACCTCGGCAATACCCCGACTGCCCAGGCTTCCGGAGTTACCATCCATATCAACATGGCCATTGACATATGGGTACCAACCCATACATGACCCGTCAACGTCCCACTTCTCCACCTCACCTCGGGACAACTCACTAGAAATCCGTGATTCATTGTCGATCGTCCCTGTGGTGCCTCCCATTTTAGCTATACGTCGCTAGTAGAAAAATCCTATAAGGGATGCCTATACTCCCATTTTAGATCAACTTTCCCCTAGCAGCCGCGAGGTCTTGGAGTTTGTCGCAACTGACCCCGAGTGGTCTCCTGCCACGAGGTGTGGGAGAATCAGGGGGCCTTCAAGCGGCCGAGGCCGCACGCGTCGATGATGAATACATGGCCGAGCTCCACCGGAATTATCCGGATCTCGTCGTCGAGGAGCGTCGTTAGCTTGCGCCATACAAGAAGGGGGCTACCGATGAGGTCGGGCCATCCGATGGGGAGGTCATCAACCTTTGCTCCAACGACTCTGACTACGACGACGGCGTGAATTGCAGGACACTTGTGAAGGAATAAGATGAGGTTTTTTTGTTTCCATTTTGTTTGAATCATTCAGTTTAAATTCGTGTTATGCAAATGTAGAATCAAATTGTGCTATCTTCGGCTAGAGATGCTCTTAGGACATTAAATCCAAAGCATTAAATATCTAGTTAATTTTATTATTTACTCGACTGGATGCCAAATATCTAGACATTCATGAGTGCTCATGAACCTTCTAGAATGTTCTCAAGTGTGCCTTGCTCATTCTCAACAATGTATTCCCTCCGTTTTTATTTACTTTGCATATTAGCTTTTTCTAAGGTCAAACTCTATAAAATTTCACCAAGTTTGCGTAAAAGTGTGCTCATTCAACGACAAATCTATATGATGTGAAAATAAAATTCAACGATAGCACAATTCTATATGATGTGAAAATATATTCAACGATGAATCTAATGGTATACACCACCGAATCAATACCATTAGATTCATCGTTGAATATATTTTCACATCATATAGATTTGTCAATTGGCATTCTTCATATTATTTTCTATAAATTTGGTCAACCTTTATAAATTTGACTTTAGCCAAACCTAATATGCGGAATAAACAAAGACGAAGGGAGTGTTAACAATTGGTAACGCTGATATGTTTTATCGGTAATATGAATATTGCAATGCAGGTCTGAGTCATGCACATCTTCCTCTCTTGCGTCATTTGTTTGGTTCATTCCTGGTACATCGTAGGTGCTTTCACATGGTATTGCGTCCACTGTCTTTGCGTCACTGTGTAATGTGCATTATTTTCAAGACGAGTATATCATTCGAGTGTTTATGATGCCAACGCGAGATTATCACCTGCATCATCATTTTCTTTACTTTATTTGCGATGGACCAGTTTGTTTTCTTGTTCATTACTATTTTTTCGACAAGGGGAATATATTAGTATCGCGAAGATACCAATTACACCCAGCCTCTGCAACGACAATGTCGTAAAGACATTATGGATGCACACAGCCAAAAAAACAAAAAAAAAAGGAAAAAAGAAAGTTCTTGCTACAATGATCAATTCCTTGTAGCTGCAGCACCAACCACCTCCTAGACAACACCCGAAGTCCAAACTCTCCAAAAACGACGCCTCCAAAAAGGAAACAGTGTACAAGCACCGTCATCGCCCAATCCTTAATCTTAGGTTTTCAATCTCGAGAAGACCCGCGCTCTCAAATGCCTTCAACAAGGTCACTGCCAGGCACAACCACTTAAGGCCAGTCCTTGGGTTTTCACCCTAAAAGCTAAGACTATGTACTCCACCTGTCTTGCCGCACCCAATTGCCGATGCCAATGCTACGAGTCACGAATCACCAAGCAAAGTCCTCATCTGTAAACCTCATTACTATTAAACTTCTATTAATTTCTATGGACTTTGTCGAGGTTAGCCGGTTAGGATCGTTGAGAGCACATTTCATACACATGGAATCACCTCAACTCATTCAGGAGCATACACGTACCGTGTAGAACACATGCATGTTTACAGGAAGAACTTACTGTAGTGCACACCAAATAAAAAACAAAACAAGCTGCCCAATGGGCTAATAATCCAATCTGCATCGTTTAGCAGAGATCAAGGAGGCAACAAGACTGCACGAACAAATTAGACTTTTCATACACTTTCAGCCTCAAAAACCATATTTGTTTGGTTACAAGAAGACAGGAGTTTAACCAACATTTACAGTATCATATGTTTTACTTCACAACAAATAAACACTCCATCCGGAATTCATGGTTACTATTTTGCTCTACTACATTTACCTTGTCAATATTATTCCTTCTACAGTTTGCATTTGTTTGTCCGGTCAACATTATTCAAATGATCATGTAAAAAAACATTAGTCAAATGATTGGCAAGCAAAGCAAACATCAAGGTGGCCATCAAATAGTTCGAAACATCTAATATCTAATATTGCCATAAAAATATGTCACATGGAAATTATGCGTGCAATCTTAATCAACACAATCAAAAGAATATAAACATAACATAGTAAAAGAGATAAATACACATGAAACTACCATGACCAGTTATTACAATCCAAAACAAGCCACTCAGTGGACAATACATACTACCCAGCAATCACCATTCAGTTCAACTACTATTAACATTATATGTATCGAGTGGACGTACTCAAAATTTCCCAAAGCTTCATGAGTTGCTTTCGGTAGAAGGCGAATCCGTGCTTCTCGCCCTACCGGTGGTTTCCCCTGTCTCTAGTGACCCTTGCGGGGAATGGAGGTTGGGGAAACCCTGGATTCAAGCTTGTTGTGCCGATAGGTGTGGATGGCTCGCCGCATTAGCATTGCAGGTGTTGACAACACACTCGTTCATTGTCTTTGGCAGTTGGCGCAACGATCTGCAAGGAGCGGAACATGGTGCTCGAAATAAGGAGCTACCCAGCATGCACAGGGGCGATTTGAAGCGGTTTGGCTTCGCCCCCTAACCCGATGCTAATGAGGCTCAGGGAGCAAGTCCAAGAGGGACTATAATTTCAATTGGTCTAGATCCATTTCTTCTGATCCGGTGGTTGCTACGACTCACTAGTACCTCTAGGCAAGGTGTTTCTTCCGCTCCGGGTTTTGGTTCGGCCAACAGTGCTTTCCTTCCCCAGTTAAGGTGGAGGTCTTGGGTGGATGCTGGCCGTGAGGAATATAGATTCCTCCAAGGACATTCTTGTGTCACTACACCACGACACTGCATCCCCAACAACCAGGTTGGTTGGCAATACAGGTTCCGCCAACAGACAGTTGGTCGGGAAAGACTATTGATGACTGACCTTGTCTGTTGGGGAAAGTCCAGACGGGAAAACCCTTCATCGACCGACATAGATTTCCCGACCGACTTCTTGTTGGTGGTGGGGTATCTTTCCCGACCAACAGTCTGTTGGGCCTACCCTGGGCCTTTCCCGACCAACAGTCCGCTGGGGCTACCATGGGCCTATCCCCACCGACTATCAGACACGGAATTCTTTCCCAACCAACAATCTATTGGGATGCCATGGGCCTTTCCCAACCGACAATCTGACAGCATATTCTTTCCCGACCAACACTATGTTGGGCCTGGCATTAGCCTTTCTTGACCAACTGTTAGACAGGTTTTTTTTCCTGCCAAC
The DNA here is from genome assembly GCF_018294505.1 of Triticum aestivum. Taxonomy (NCBI): domain Eukaryota; kingdom Viridiplantae; phylum Streptophyta; class Magnoliopsida; order Poales; family Poaceae; genus Triticum; species Triticum aestivum. The sequence goes on from NC_057797.1 coordinate 9,429,136, forward strand.
AAACATCCATTAGCCCTCCCATATGTGGACTTCAAATTACCAATACAATATACATCAAGTTATAGTCCATGTCATCAAAAAATATTGAACCAGATGCAAACAATAACAACATATATTTCATTAATTTTCACATATAAATAGATCGTTTGTTATGGACTAATGACCATCCAAGTTTCCTATAAAACTAATGGAACTAATTAAGTAGAAGAAATATTATGGTTCATTGCCTAATAGCAAAAATTCCTCGCTTTATTTTCTAGAATTTGTCTTAAGAGGCACATCATCTGCCTTGGCTCCTTGTAGTGGGCAACTACATACATATCCTCACAGCGTTCCACAAAGATCCTTGTGTCGTTCTAGTACTTGACATCAAAGCCTTCCTTCTACATGGCATTGGAGAACATCCTCCAGTTTGAAAATCTGCAAGTCAAAAGTAGTTTTAAATAGCCGGCTATAGCGATAGCCCGCTATAGCCTTTTCAGCAGGGTGCCGCTAAATGGCCGCCTTCACAAATATCCCGATATAGCTTGCTATAGCGATTTGGAGGCCCGCCGCTATTTTCTATAGCCCGCTATTTAAAACACTAATCAAAACCCCCGGTTAATATTTCCGCACGATAACTAGAGAACGTGATATTCTCTCTAAGCTGCCTTCAATATCATTTCATACCAAAGCAACTAAAGATAATTCATTATCATTGATGGGAAAAGGGGCACCTTTAGCTCCCCTCTTTTGTGTTTCCTGTAACTTCGTTTGCTATATCCTGAGATACATGAAAGGAGTAAAGAATCTAGTAGCGAAAGCATTTGCTAAATGAAAGGATGATTCTCTTCAGGACATGGGGGATAACACTCTTCAGGCCATTCCTGTATAAATGAAAGGAGTAAGAAATTAGATGATTAATAATAGGTAGCAGTGGAAGCATTTGCTAAGCAACGAATTTACACATGGGGATAGGTGGAGCCTTCAATATTTCCAAATCAGTGACATGCTCAAAGTCCTATTTGCAGGCAAGCCACTTGCTATCACAAACAAGCCGATTAATAATAGGTAGCAGCGGAAGTGACATATTTGAATGTAACTTTGAAGCCAAGATCTGTTTGTGACCTTTGTCCACCATGCTACTACATTTTTCCAAATCATTCACGAAAAAACAACAGAAAACAAAACTTCATGTCAAGCCTGCTATCAAAAGAAAAAACATGTGTAACCAGTCCATGAAAGTACTTTCTAGAAAAATATAAAACAATAATGAAGCTTAATTAACTGCTGCACATAAAGAACTTTACTGCTTCAAGGGCTTCTTTATTTCCATGAAGCAAAGAAGCATAGATTTTTTTTAAGATATTATTAAACTTACCACCTAGTTCAAATCTGCACACTGCAGCACATACAGAGAGAGGGAGGGGAGGGAGAGGCCAAGTGAGAGTGAGATCTTACCAATGTCGTTGCCGTCATGGATCACTGGCACCTGGTCACTGAAAGTTAGTTGGGGGAGATGAGTGTAAAACAAGTAAATTTTAATAAGCATCAACCAGAAGAAGTATATCGCTATATAGCTCTGTACATTGACTAGTAACAATCAATGCTGGTCTATCTTCTCTTCTTACTTGGTAATGGTATACACAATATTTTGGTTATTCTCTTCATCTAAAGATTGTCTCAGATAATGTATGTAGTTCATAGCTTACATGGTTCAATAGAATTGTGAAACTGATTCATGAAAATACTTTTTAGAAAACTCAAACCAATAATGATGCAAGTCAACATAAAAGAAGTATACTGCTTCAACCAGAGGGCTAGAAAATGAAAGGTAGGCCAGAGTTCTCACAAGAGCATGTCTATGGCACGGTAGATGCCAGCCAAACCTAAACTAACAAGAAACCCTTCACAACAATGAATTACGACAATCTTTCTTATTCTGCATCTCTGGTTCCTTCTTCACTTCAGGCTCTATCTTCTCCTCCGCAGCTTCTTGAATGTCTTTCGGGACGAGCTCTACAACGTCATTGTCATCATCCTGGGCAGCACCAATGCTGGCGCCAGCCTCAGCACCAGACATCTACTTCTCAAACTGCTCAGCAAGCCTCCGCTGAAACTTCTCAGAGAACAAATTAGCAGGTACATTGCACAAAGTCTAGCCTCTCTAGGTTCCCAATTTTTCAAAACCAGAACAACACTCAAGAGTGTAACCTGTGGTGACAAGCAGTGGTGGAGCTTCGTTCAAAGAAATTTCAGAAGGGGGGAGGGGGGCAAAGCTACAAAATGGTATGATTCTGTTTTTGGAATATCAAAGTATGACCACACGTTAGAATTCGTAGCATGTTGAGCATATTGATCTTATCTTCTTACAAAATACTCCCTCCATCCGGAAATACTTGTCGGAGAAATGGATGTATCTAGACGTATTTTAGTTCTAGATACATCCATTTTTCTGACAAGTATTTCCAGACGGAGGGAGTACATTTCTAACACCAATTACATGTAAAGTCAGTCTAAACGTGTGCCATTTCCCAAAGTACCATCATAGTTAACATGCATAGTGAATGGCTAAGTTCTGTCCCCCAAGTTATAGCATGTGAATTACTTATGAAAATCCATAAAGCAAATATATTTAATTGGCTATAAAAAGGCTACATTTAAAATAGGGATTGTAATACCGATTAGCTAGCTCGACATCAACTTAGAACAAATTAACTTGGGCATACATTTTAGAACAGAGTGAAAAAAGTGCCTCGATTGTCATCTTAACAGAAAAATTGGGATGGATATTTATATCTAGTATATAAAGAACAGAACATGACACATTCCTAGATATCTAACATTTATAGAGTTTTAAGTCAGTATGTCTCGTTGCCCGGATATATTATTTTTCACAACCAAACTTTAGCCCATGCAGCGAACAAAGCATCATTAAAAATGGAGTAGCAACCCTTCACAACATTGATATATACAATAAGCTATAAATTAGATAGAAAAAAAGTAATCTATAACAATGTAACAGTATATATATGTAAACCAATACAACTTAATTCAGTCTAAGTATAAATTAAAGAAAAATGCAACTGTAATAAAAAGGGCAACCTGGTGCATGTAGCTCCCGCTTGCGCAGGGTCCAGGGAAGGGTCCGACCACTTTGGGTCTGTAAGAAAAATGCAACTGTAATATCTATAGAAAAAGACCGAGAATAAATTAGAGCAGCATCTTACTTCATTCCAGAAGTACTGAAGAAAAATTACAAAAAAAAATACAGCTGGAAATCTATGCAAGCGAAAAAGATAAATTACAAAACCACTTAATATATCTTCATTCCAAAAGCGAACTATTATGGATGTTCTACAGAACTACTGAAGCGAATTCACAGAAAATACAACTGTAAAATGTGTAGAAGCATGACTGCAAATTTAGAAATTGCTAAACACGTATTTAATCCTGTTTCCAGAAACTGAACAAAAGTTTACAGAACTAATGTTCCAAAATTACAGATAAAAAAATGTTGCAAGTGCATACAAGCCTAACAGTAAAACCACTTAACATCTGAACTATTCTGGAAGCTACAGAACTACCGAAGCAAATTTATAGAGAAAATACAAACATAAAATTTATAGAAGCATAACTGTACAAATACAAACTGCTAGATCTTGATTCCAGAAAAACTGAACTAAGTTCTACAGAACACAAAATTACAGAGGTAAAAGTTGTAAGTTAATAAAAGCCCAAGTGTAAAACCACTTACGAACTGAACTAATCTGCAAGTTTTACAGAACTAATTTTGCAAAAACATAGAAATACAACAGTAAATCTATACAACCGTGAGTGACGCTATGTCTTCCTACCGAAAATCCTTCTGCTAGAATTGGAGCATTGAGACTAATAATTTAACAAACACTTGCAGTGTGTTGCCCTACAAAAAGAAATAAGCATGAGGCATAGGAACAGGGAAGAGTTGGATGTGGGGAGAGAAAAAGTAAACGATACCTTGTTGTTGGCCGGAAAGAGTAGCAAACCTCTAGCCTCTAGGGTCTAGGCCAATATCATCCTCGTAGAAGTCATTGACGAAGAGGTCTATTTATGCCTGCTTGCAGAGCCTGTGTATGGCGTATCTCAACCCTCGCCTGATTCAGAGCATGTAAATTGAATATACTCCTATGTTTGCAAGAATTCTACAATGCTTAACTGAAACTCTGAAACATTAGTACGATTATTTGGACCTTTTGTGGAACCTGAAACTAGTTCTCAGGGTTGTCCCTCTTCTCAAAGCACAGATACGGGGATACATTTATATATAAAGAAAGTAATGAATTTTCATAGGATGAGTACCATTGCAATGACCTTCAAGCACACAGCATAATATGATAGTTCAGCAAAGGTTCAACGATCACAAATTCACAACTCACAAGCACTAAAGTTCACAAATCAATCATAACCAGCTCATAAAAAAAGTAGCCAATTAAGATTTCCTGTAACACCGAAAGGAATACCTGTAGTATAGATTTTTTTTTGCAATCATAGTATCAAGCTTATTCTTCTGAAGTTCTCATCCTCTCATCTCCAGAAATCACACAAGCGGTAGCCAGCTCTTAGACTGCATTTCCGGCTACCCCATTAGCAGTTATTGACATTCTGCTCGAGCTCGAGCTCCCAACCGAGGCGCTGCTTGCTGGGTAGAAGTACTACCACAAGTCATGGCGGATTTTCTTATGAAAAGAAAAGGGAAAAGCAAACAAATCAACTAACGGCAGCACTGATTGGGGAGGAGTGGAGAGGGAGAGGAGAGAGAAAAGAACACTCACCCCCGTGGGAGGGGAAGAAGCACCAGAAGTTAACGGCCAGATCCGAGTTCAAACTAACCCGCGAGCGCGGATCGGAGGAGGCCCATGGCATGGCGGCAGCGGTGGCGGCGCCTGGGTGACGAGCGAGGGTGTGTGTTACGTACCCCGATCTACTCTGATAATTTGGGAAGGAAGGAGACGGAGATGGGAAATCAGCGAGATCTGGGAGGGAGTTGGTAAGAGGAAGGGGAAAGAGTCGTGGGAGATCAGCTCCTCACGGTCCAGAATTATTCAGGTAGGAGTACATGATAGTTTCTCCCCACACCACGCCACCTACTATATAATTCTCACCATCACACACGCACACGACCCTCTTGCACGTCTCAGATTGGCTCCTCCCTAGCCACTTTGCTCTGGCTCGCTGTCAATGGGCCGCCCTCTAGTACTGTTGCTGGGGTCCATGCCATCAGGCGTGACATTCTCCCCTCCTTGGAGTCCGTCTTGACCCCAAGCCGGCGTGGTTGGAAAGCGAAGTTGCAGGTCTTCAGGATCCTCCCAGGTAGCCAGAGATGGCGGCCAGTCGCGCCACTGGATCAAGAGACGTTCTACAGGAGCGCCCTTGGCCATCACTTGCCGACTGTTGAGAGTGTAGAGAGGTACCTGCATTGCCTGCAAAACTGCATTAGCTGGTGGTAGCGCTTCTTCCACTGGTGTGTCTACTCCGAGGGCCTTTTTCAACTGAGACACATGCACAACTGGATGGATTTTGCTTGTCACCGGCAGCTGCAACTTGTACGCGACCTTACCGACTCGTGCCTCGATCTTGTATGGCCTGTAGTAGCGGAAAGCCAACTTCTGGTAGGGGCGCTGAGCAACAGAGGTCTGAATGAAACGGTTGCAACCGGAGAAAGACAAGGTCGCCCACCTGAAATTCTCTGTCTGTCCGATGCTTGTCTGCTTGGTGTTTCATCCGATCCTGCGCTTTCTTCAGTTGTTGTTGCAGCAGTTCACGCATTACTTCACGTTCCTTCAGCCATGCCATCAGGTCGGGTACAGAACACTCATCCACTTGAGGCACGCCAAACTCTCTGGGCAGGGTACCATAGATGACTTCATACGGAGTTCTTCCCAAAGTGGAGTGGAAGGTGGTGTTATACCAGTATTCTGCCAAGAAAAGCCACTTGAACCAATTCCCGGGGCAAGCATGAACTGAACATCGGAGATAAGTCTCAAGGCACTGATTCACTCGTTCCGTCTGGCCGTCCGTCTGGGGATGGTAAGAGGAGCTCATGCGCATTTCTGTCTTGGAAAGTCTAAACAGCTCTTGCCACAAGGCACTCGTGAAAATGCGATCGCGGTCCGAAATTAAGGCCGCTGGCAGGCCCTGGAGTCTGAAGATATTTTGCATGAACACTGTGGCTACCGTCAGAGCCTCCAGATTTCGGCAACCCCTCGATGAAGTCGAGCGAGACCACAACCCAAGGTTTTTTTGGAACTGGCAATGGCTGGAGGAGCCCGGCCGGTGAGATCCTCTCCGTCTTTGCCCGCTGACAAACTTGACAGGTCTGAACAAATTGCAACACCATTTCCTTAAGGCCCTTCCAAGCAAACAGGCGACGGACCCGGTTGTAAGTCGCATGGAATCCGGAGTGCCCCCCCCCCCCCCCCCCGTCGCGCTATCGTGCAACGCCTTGATTAACGCATGTTGGGTGTCTTCATCTTGTCCGATCCAAATGCGCCCCTGAAACCGTACAACCCCATCTTGTAAGGTATAGCCTTCCTCACTGTCAGGGGCGAGCGCCAGTTTGGCGATTCGCTGTTGTGCTGCTGCATCTTCTTGATAGCTCCTGAGGATTGCCTCCAGCCACATCGGGCGACAGACCGAAACTGCCGCGAGCTCTCCGCCTTGTTCATGTGCTCGCCTGGACAGAGCATCCGCTGCTCTATTTGTCGTGCCCGCCTTATACTGTATTTGAAACTGGAGACCCACCAATTTGGTAAAAGCGCGCTGTTGGATGGGGGTATTGAGTCGCTGATCTGTTAAATTGAGTAGACTCCGCTGATCCGTACGAATCACAAATTCAGAGTGTTGAAGATACGGACGCCAATGATCTATCGCAAGAAGCAGTGCTAAACACTCCTTTTCGTACGCCGACAGTCCCAAGTTCTTCGGTGCCAACGCCTTGCTGAGGTAAGCAACAGGGTGGGAATCTTGCATCAGTACCGCCCCGACACCGGTGGCACTTGCGTCGGTCTCAACAACAAATTGTTTCTTGAAGTTAGGCAACGCGAGCACTGGGGCTTCCATGAGATCTTGCTTGAGCGACTGGAATGCTGCCTGGGTGGTGGGTGTCCAAACAAACAGCGTATTCTTTCTCAAAAGATCATTCAATGGTCAAACTTGCGATAGTATCCCGCCAGCCCCAAAAAACCTCGCAGTTGTTTCACCGTTTGAGGTTGCTTCCAAGTTTTGATCGTCTGGATGTGTTCATCCAGCGTGGCCACACCTTTGTCACTGATGCGATGGCCCAAGTAACTGATGTGTCGTTGTGCAAATGAGCACTTCGATTGCTTTGCATGCAACTGATTGTCCTGAAGTAACTGGAGTACCTGCTCCAACAAACTGAGATGGCTGGGATACGAGCTCGAGTGCACCAAGATATCATCCATGAAGACGAGAACTCCGTGCCGAAGGAGAGGCGCTAACACGGTGTTCATTCCCGCTTGGAATGTTGGTGGACCTCCTGTTACTCCGTACGGCAAAACCCGGAACTGGAAGTGCCCTTGGTGGGTCTTAAAGGCTGGTTTCTCCTCGTCCTCTTCCACCAACCGTATCTGATGGTACCCGGCCTTTAGATCAAGTTTTGAAAACCAAGTGGAACCACTCAATTCGTCCAGCAACTCCTCAATGACAGGCAGGGGATATGTGTTCTTGATTGTAATGGCATTCAAGTGGCGGAAATCAACGCAAAACCGCCAAGTCTGGTCTTTCTTCTTGACGAGTAAGACCGGTGATGAGAATGGGCTAATGCTGGGCACAATGAGCCCTGCTCGCAACATTTCTTTCACTGCTGCTCAATTTCAGATTTTTGCTCCGGAGTGTAACGGTAAGGTCTAATGTTCACTGGCTTGGCTCCTGGAATCAAGGGAATTTTATGGTCCCAAGGTCTGTGTGGGGGCAACCCCTGCGGTTCTTCAAACACCAAGTGAAAACGACTCAGCAACTCCTCAACCTCCACTGGAACTCCAGTCTGTTCTGTTTGGTCACTTTCCCTGTCCTCCAAGACACTCAGGACTACCACATGGGCCACAGAGTTGTTATGTTCCAACATTTGCAACTGGTCAAAGGAGATTGGATCCACTTTGGATGTAACACTCTGAACTCCAGTGAGTAAGATAGTCTGCCCTTGATGCTGAAACTGCAATCGCTTAGCTACCCAATCAATCCACATAGGACCGCATTGCTCCAACCAATCCATCCCGACCACCATATCATAACAACCAAGTGGAAGCACTCGCAAATCAGATAAGAATGTGTGTCCTTGGCTCTGCCAAGCACAAGCTGGAATGACCCCTGAGCATATCAATACCCCACCATCAGCAATCTTGACTGAAGTTGGAGGTACTTGTTGCACTTGATCAGTTAGTCTGCCTGCAATGGCTTCACTGATGAAACTATGTGAACTCCCTGAATCCACCAGGATAAGCACTTCCACATCTGCTACTTTGCCAATCAAGCGCACCGTGCGCGGTGTTGTTTGTCCCGTGGTGGCCAGCTTGGAGATCGACATCAGCACTTCCTCGTCCGCGCCATCTTGCTGCAACGGTTGCTCATATTGTTCTGCTTGAAGAAGTTCCAGTAGTTCTTCAACCACATGGAGTTGAACAGTAGCGGCGCACTGATGGCCCGCCCCCCAGCGCTCACCACAGGTGAAACACAGGCCGCGGGCACGTCGATAGTTACGCAAGGCCGCGACGCGATCATCAGCCCGCGCGCCCCGGTCTGGTGCCCTGGATGCATCCAGTCCGCGCCGATCATCCGCCGCAGCCGGCGGTCCGGGCAGCACTTGTCGCGGTGGGGGCACGCCTTGTGCCAGAAGAGGCCGAGGGGGCGCCCGTTGGTATGCCCCGTCCTAACGCCGGTGCTCTCGCCGCGGAAGCGCTTCCAGCAATTCCTCCTGCATCGAAGCCAAGGAAAACGCAGAGTCCAATGTTTTTGGTTGATGGAGCATCACACCAGCACGAATTTCATGCTTCAACCCTTCTAGGAATTGTGTGGTAAAGTAAACTGGATCAAACCCTGAGTTATGTGCTAAAATCTGATGCATCAACTCCTCAAACCTAGACATGTATTCATAGACAGTGCTCGTCTGTCGCAAGGTATGAAACTGACGGATGTGAGCCTGGTACTGCTCACGCCCGAATTTGTCACACAGGCTTGTGCATAACTGATCCCATGTGAGGATGGTGTTTTGAGACTCCAACATTTGCAGCCACCGTGCCGCATTACCCGTGAAATGCAACGTAGCTAACCGAACCCATAACTCTCGTGGAACATCATAAACATCAAAGTACTTCTGACATCTCATCTTCCAAAATTGTGGGTTGTCCCCATCGAACAGTGGGAAATCCACCTTCGGTAAAGCCCAGTGAGCAAAATGATGTGGCCTCGACTCACCCCCGTGATCATATCCTCCCCAATCGACACTACGACGCGGTGGAACTGCAGAAGTAGATGGGCACGCACCGTTGACCGGAGGCGGCGCCAGGGTGGTGACCACCCTGCGTGCCAGACCCCCGGAATCGTAGAGCTCGCCGTGGTCACTTGGCCCGTGGTGCCCCAGGGCGTCTCTGGACGTCGCCGGCGCCTTGTGCCCCACCGCGCCCTCTTCGCTGGAACCCGGATCTGGATCCGCGAGCGCCGCCAGCGCCGGGTGCAGAGCGATGCGGCCGACTTGGCTACGTAGCTCATCCACCTGCTGCTGGATGTGCGTGACGGCGGGACGCCAGAGCTCCAGAGAGGTCTGGATCGCCTCCAACCTCGCCTCATTGGCGACTTGCCCATCGCTGATGGCCTTTGCTAGCGCTGCAAGCTGCTCTTCCATCGCCGCCGCCTGCTTCGCCTGCTTGGTTTGGTACCGCGGTTTTGGGTAGGCAGTCTCCAGGTCGCTGACCTCTGATACCAGATTGTTACGTACCCCGATCTACTCTGATAATTTGGGAAGGAAGGAGACGGAGATGGGAAATCAGCGAGATCTGGGAGGGAGTTGGTAAGAGGAAGGGGAAAGACTCGTGGGAGATCAGCTCCTCACGGTCCAGAATTATTCAGGTAATACATGATAGTTTCTCCCCACACCACGCCACCTACTATATAATTCTCACCATCACACACGCACACGACCCTCTTGCACGTCTCAGATTGGCTCCTCCCTAGCCACTTTGCTCTGGCTCGCTGTCAATGGGCCGCCCTCCATCTCCTCCTCCTCCTCCTTCTTCACGGATGGCTGCAGCGGCATGACGAGCGTCGGGGACAAAGTCTTCTTCGTATCTGTGCCAGCAGTCCATGACCTCATGGCCTGGCGTCTTGCACAGTTGACAACGAGAACGGCGATTCGAGGAAGCACGGCGGCTGTTGTTGTTGTTGAAGCCGCTGCCTCCTGCGTTATTGTTGTAGCCGCCGCCTCCTGAATTGCTGCCACCACCGGGACGAGTGCCCTCGCCCTGGTAGTTGCCGCCACCACGGCCGCCGCCGTTGCGGCTCTGGCCTTGGTGACCACGTCCACGTCCGCGCCCGCGGGCCGCCGAGTTGACAGAAGATTGTCTGGTGTTGGTGCCGTGAAGGAGCGCAAGGCGAGCGTCGAAGCTCAAGAGCTGGCTGTGCAGTTCCTGAACCGAAACCGGCTCAACCCTAGCAGACAATGCGGACACGACTGGATTGTAGTCCAGGTCGAGTCCAGCCATGATCTTGGAGACGATCTCGGGGTCAGGAAGAGGGACACCGGTGCAGCATGCGATCTCATCTGTAAGGGTTTTGATTTTGCCAAGATATTCAGCCACGGACATGTTACCTTTCTTCAGGTTTGTGAGCTCGATGCGGGTGTTGATGGCCTGGCTTTGGCTCTGGGCGGCGAACATGGCGTTGATGGCGCTCCATACTTCTGCCGGCGTCTGGAGGGTAGCGACTTGAGCGAGGATCTCGCGGGACAGAGATCCCATCAGATACCCCTGGAGTTGCTGCTGCTGTGCATACCAGAAGGTGCGGGCGGGGTTGGCGATCTGTTCGTCTTTGCCATCTTTGGTGATGGTGAGGGTGGCCGGTGGTTCCGGGCTCTTCCCGTCAAGGTGATGCTCCATCTGTGCGCCTCTAATCTGCGGGAGCACGACGGCCTTCCATAGAAGGAAATTTCCCCTTGATAGCTTCTCCTGTGGTGGCGGTCCGAGAGGAACAGAGCTGCTGCTGCTGCTGGATGATGCGAAGGTGGAGGACGTGGAGGTGGAAAGCGCGCTCATGGTGGACGATAGGGCTGCGGAGGATGACATGTTCTCGGCCGCGGGGAAGGTAGCTAGATGCGATCTTCGATCTAAGAGGAAGATGCTCTGATTACCATGTAAGATTGGTTGGAAGCGTTGAACCCTTTGTCTCGGGCCGCATGTTTATATATAGTGGCAATGCCTTGGAGTACAAGATAGAGAGAGATCAAGAGATCGATCTCAAGTCTGTTCGGTTACAGGAGATGAAGGAGGAGAAGAACGAGGAGAGGAAAAGAGATAGAGATAGATACAGTTTAAACAAAACTATCTATCCTATACATATTCTAACACAAGTCAGTTGAAGGAAACTGCTTGGTTTAAGTTCTTCATGTGCCTAGTGGTTCACAAGCACTGCCTCACCCCCGACAACTGGCTTTCCGAGCAACTCATCCTTCCCGGTCTGCTTTGCTGCCATGGTGTCCCCAAGACGTGCACTCTCATGTTCATGCACTGCCTCTTCACCCACTGGGTCTGGCAGTGTTTCCATGAATGGACGACCACGGACTTCCCTATCCAAGATATGGACTCCATTGATTCTGAGAATTGGTATCTTAAGGCCAAAAACCTCCCTCCAAAGAATATACGGCACAACTTGGATACGATCACTATCCTAATTCATTGGAGAACATAGAAGGAGCCTAATGCGAGGATGTTTGAGCACACTAAGAGCAGTGCTGCCTGCCTAATCGCTCTCGTCAAGGAGAGCATCCAAGCCTGGAGGGCCGCTGGCTGCATCATCATGAACTACTCTGTTTGTGCTCTATCCTTTTGACAGTGGACTTTTTGTGGGTGACATCTCGTCACCCCTTTGAAAAAAATATCTTCATAGGTCGACCTATCACACATGGTTGTTCTCTATCGTGTGCTATGCAAGGTGACGGTTCGAAACTATGTTTGTGACATGGTTTTTTAAATCATGTGCGATGACCCAATCTGCACTAGTGCCCGTATCAACAATTTCTCTCCATGTGGCCCCAACAACCACATGGCTAACGAATGAGAAAATCGACTATGTCTCACGCACACGTAGACAAAGAACCGGCATCAATCTTCTGAACAAAGACGAGGAACCAGAAAAGCCATTGAATGCTACAGGACTCCACTTTCACATGTTAATTACACCGAGCAGCAGAGCTATGTACCAGATCCAGCGTCAAGATTGTCGTATGCCCTGGAAGCTACCGCCAACGCCTCAATCCTGGCCGCCCCTGTGCCGAACGTGAGTGGCCGCCCATCACCGTTCCTCCTATTCACTAATGTCCACAACCGTTGCGCCTTCAAGGACCAACGTCTGCGACTGTTGTGCCTTAAAAGTTGCGCCTTCAAGGTATGACTTGCTCATTACTCTCTAGATTCATAGATCCGTGGTAATTCTACATCCGTTTGGACACCTAAGGATCACCAAGAGGAAAATGATTGGTACTTCCCATTTCATTTTATTGTGTTGGTTCTGTAGCAGTATCCATTAAACACGCGCCATAGCAGGAGCTAAGAGGTGGCTTCAATACAGAGCAGTATGCTCTTCGTTCCTCGCCTTTCTCGAGAGATCACATGTGTCATGTTCGAGTTGTAAGCCATACTTTTGCTCAAAAATCACTGCAGTGTTTGTATTTGGAAGGTCCATAAGCTGCCTACTCTTTGTAAATCGAGACTGGAGGATCACTAAGAGGAACATATCTTTGTGACAGAAATGTCATTGCCAATACATGATAGCATCCTTTTCCCTTGGATCATATTCCCTAACCAGACAACAAGGACCATGGCTATTTTTTCGTCCAATTCATAACTAACCAATGCTGAACTCCAACCTTTACAGTTCTGTTTTCCGCCCTGCTTGCTGAAAATTAACAGGTAATTCTTACTCTTTTCTTAATTAATCAAAATTGCAAGTCTTTTGCCTCGTTAAAAAGAACTTTACAGCCAAAGGTAGAGAGAGGGAAGCTGTTAACAATATTAATGTATCTCTTTTGCATATGAGCATGCCATTATCTTTCACGGCTGTTTCCAGTTCGATGACTGTTGCACATTTTGTAAGTATATGTCTTTTTCGCTGGTTTGGATTCCTGTACAAACATTTCATTATCGATAGTTCTCATTACATGTTTACTGCATCTTTTCTGTGGCAGGATCCAAGAAGTGGCCTCAACACACAAGATAGCACGAGCCAAGAAGTGGCTTCAACACACAAGTAATGCTCGACTCGGGTTGACTCAACTATATGCATATCCATTATATCTTGTGTCAAAATATTGTTGAAACAAACAAATATGCAATATATTCTGCTCTCTCTGATTCAAAATGAACCCGAGCATTTGGAGAAAGTCTGTTCATATCATCCATAGGCTTAGATTCCTTATAAGTCCATCCTATGTGCCAGCTAGAATGGACATGAAGCTCCATTGAATACTTTCTCACTACTATTTGCTAGAGATGTTTGTTAATGCACTCAAAACAGTACTATCAACTGGATTGGCGTTTAGCTTGGTTGGATCATGGTTCATTGGTGGCTGAAAACGAAGACACTTAAATAATTTTGAGTATGAAAAATAAATAATTTTGAGTAGAACTGAACATAGGGATGAATAGAGAGTAAAACCTAAGGTGATAGAAAAGAAATACTCAAGACACTTAATTTCCAACTGATAAGTATGTGAATCCTGTGTAAGTACGGAAAGCATTTAATGATGTCAATGACATGATTTTGCTTCAGAACCTCACTGCTTCCTCGATCATGAGCTACAAGATCTTTACATTATTAAACAAAGATATCACATTGCTATCAACCATTGCCTGTACCAAACATGAAAGACAATAGAAGGTTGCAAGCAGATACAATAGAAGATCTCATTTTTCTGTTGGTTTGTTAGCGAGTTAGGTGCAGATTCGAACTGATCATTGGATTGCATGATGCGGTGATCATGGAGGACGTGCACACCTCACACATGTCAAGCTTTGTGGGATGGCATGACCGGTAAGCTAGAGTGCTCGAATGTAGCAGCTTTTTTTCCTTTCAGTAATTCGAGTATAAATCCGAACAGATACTGAAGGAAACAATAAGTTTTACAGTGGCAGAATACTTGTATCCCTTGCATATTCTTCTGTGTACAAGTCGACTTCTTCCTCTTGCAAAAACACGTGACATCATCCTGATCACGCTTTGGCAACATGTCTTCTAACGGGGAGAACTCAGGTGCGGGGCGCTGGCTCTCACACTCCACCACGTACGCGGCTGGTGAGGCACGGGCAGAGCAGGACAAGGTGGGGCAGGATGCTGAAAGTGGTGCAGCACACCATGAAGAAGCACAGGCCCCTAGCTTCTTCTCCACTGTCACTTGGTGCTTGCATCAACTTTCTATTCGCCTATATTTGTAGGTGCATATAACTGTACGTCCCCTAGCTTCTTCTTCTCCATCTCTTCATTTCTTTTGCGTATGTGCGCCTTTTTTAATATATACGTACTTTACGGTCGACTGACTAAAGCTTCTCACACATATTCTCATGCTGATGGATATATTCCGAGTTTGCTGATGCATTTGAAAAAACTCATCAAACGTGGCCAGATTATGATGGGGAAGTTGGATAAGATCACCCATGTTCTGCAGCGACCTGTCCGATTTGTGGTTTAAAGTGCCAATATTTGCCATTTCCTATTCATATAAATGTGTTATCGATATATAAATTAATTGGGCACCGCCAACACAATGTCCAAGGCCAAGTTGCTCTGAATTAATAAAATTGTTAAAACAGCAATGTATCAAGGGTATGCAAATGAAATGAACATAAATAAAATGACAGTAGGTAGTATGCAGTTGAAACTATGCTTAGTGGTACATTTTTACTTTTGACGTCTTTCACTCAAACACTTGTTAGTGTTCTGCTCTAGTTTGAAATTATGCTTCATCTGCTATGAGCATCTTTGAATGGACTTGGGTCATATCAATTCCGACTTCAGAAGCGAACTATGCAGCTCTAAGTTTAACCACCAAATTCCCACATCATCAAATATGCTTAAAGTGGAGATGCCAAGGCGCTGAAGCTAATGAAACACTGTATGTCCATCAATCATATTTAGTACTAACATTGAACAGAGATAAAATGACAGTAGGTAGTATGCAAATTGAACTATGCTGAATAATGTGACAGCAGCACGTAGCCGGTGATCATGTAAACACTAGCTTTTGGTACGCACTGAACTCACTGCCCAAGATATGGGGATCAATAGTACACTTTTTAATCTGTGGATAGAACTGGACCTTGTTGCTCTCCATGTCGACACGAACCAAATACTGGCATAGTTTGGACCTGCCCGGGCGCTGTAGCGTATCATTTGCCACCCTGATCAGTTCGGTGAAGACTAGGTAGATGACGCCGTCTTCATGGGTGCTCAGGACAGGGAACGACGGAGCAATCTTTGGCATGCCAGTAGAATGGTAGGACTCGTTTGCCCATATGTTTTCAACATTGTACTTGCTGCTTATTTTCCAGTCTGACAGGTCAGGCGAGAGAGCATAGACGGTGAGATCAAAGCCTTTGCCCGGCACTTGTTCAACATTGCCGTCCATGCAGACGAGCTTGATGGTGTCGCCAACGCATGCCATGGAACGGAACTTCTCGGGGCAGAGGTGGTACCGATTACAGGGGCTGCTGGTATCATAGGACGGACAATCTGCGGGCAACGCGACGAAACGGAGATCCGGGCCGTCCAAGTTGCTGCTGCACTCTTTGCCCAGATCACACACCACCATGCCACCGAGCAGGTCCACCCAGCAGAGGGTTGATCCCCGATAAGAGAAACACAAGTGAGAGCAGAAGGCCGACGGAAGGTGCAGGCGCGTGGGCTGAAAGGCCCATCCTGATTCTGGGGCGGACGACTTCCACAGCCAGATCGCTGCTTGGGAGAGTTCTGGCCTGACCCAGACGAGTTCCGCAAGAAAATAGCCGCCGTCGTCCCCGTTGCACATGACGACGGCCGACTGGCACCCGATGACCGCATGAAAGTCGTGGTCGAGAAGCTTGGGGACCACGGAGAGGGAGTCCTTGCTGGCGTCGTAGACCAGGTAGCCTCCTATCTCTATCATCCGGGTGCCAGGGCGGCAATCGCCGGCGCAGATGGCGACTAGGTTCCTGTGTTTTGATTTTCGGTTTGAGCTTTTTTTCGCCCTAGGCCGAGATGGCCGAATTTCGGCCATTTTCAAAAATTTCGGCTGAAATTTGATCAAAATTTGACTGCAATTTGATTTAAATTTGACCAAAATTTCCTAAATTTGAGCAATTTCGGCCTAAATATACTTTTCGCCTCAGGCCGAGATGGCCGAAATTCGGCCGAAATCCACTTTTTGCGGCCGAAAATCAAAACACAGCTAGGTTCTTGTCCGCGCTGGAGATGAAGGCCGAGTGCATGTCCTGGGGTTGCGGTGGGAGCCCGAGGTATTCCGTCGGCACCAGTATGTGGAGGGAGGAGAGTTCCGGCGGGTCGGCGATGACTGCGCGTGCCTTGAAGGTCCCCATGTACTCGGTGACTGCGTCACGAAGCTCTTGCTGGCTCTGTAGCCCGTGTATTCCTTCCCACGCGGAGCGGATTGACTCTCCGCCGCCTCCGCCGGTTGCCGCCTCGTGGAAGGAGAAATCAACGTCGCGGTCGAGCAGGACGAACGAATGGGCCATGGCAGCTTGCTAGCTAGCTAGGGTTAGGATTGGGTGGAGGCAGAAGTGATTTGGGGATCGAGGATGGCAGCTCGGCTATGGTTAGGGTTGGGTTCGGTGGAGGAAGCAGGAATCGATCTGGGGATCGAGGAAGGAGAAGGGGGTTTTGCCTGGTAGATCGAAAATAGCACGGAAACGGCGTGAAGGAGAAGAGGGGACTTACTCGCACCGTCAGATCGATGAGTGGACGGTGCATACGATTAGGTCAACTCCAACGGCCAACATATTTTGTCCGCTTGCGTCTGTTTTTGTCTGCACCGATAAAAATCACGACCTAAGAGCAACTCCAATGCAGCGACCTAAACGGACACAGACTTTGTTCGCTTTTTGTCCGTTTGTATCATCTGTCCGCCTAGCGGACATGCGGCGGACACGAGCAAATGGTGGATGTACCCAACTTGCAACACATGAAGCGGATAGGACAACAACACCAGGCGAGCGCACAGCAACAACACTACGCATGCTGGCCCCGCGTACGACAGGAAGTGCCCCGGCACCGCGCAGTCGCCGCCACCGGCCCTCGGGCAATCCGGCACATCATCACATCATCTGCCTCCGACGCGACGCCCCTCTTAAATGTATCCTTGATAGACCGTATGCTCCGCACTACTAGTTTGCCACCTGCGTCAGGCCGCACCACGGTGCACCACGCCTGATCCGATACCAGTCGCCCGAGCTCCCCCGACTCCATGGCTGCCACGACGGATCCAAGACACAACCTGAGCTCAGACGCTATCAGTTCAGCGTTGACGAGCGGCCATAAGCGCGCTCCTCGACGCGTGCAGTCTGTGAGCAGGAACCTCATCTTCTGCATGGCTAGGTGTAGCTCCACGATACTGACCACAACGCAGACGCCGACGCCACCGGGAGCACTCGGGTAGGCCAAGCGGCCCGTGCCCGGCTGTGACAGCGATGCCTGCCGCTTTGAGAGCGGCCATGGCTGACAACCCACCATGCTCCTGGGCGCGCCCTTCGATGAGATATGTAGTTCCCCGGGTCAGCCCGGCCCCGCGCCACCCGCATGTAGTTCCCCGACCCAGCAGTGCTCCAGTGGCCCGGCCCTGCGCCGCCTTACTGCTTGGCTCGGCTCAGAACAGGAGGCGGCGGCTAGCGCCAGTGGCCTCGCTGGTGAGCGCGGTGGCGACCTGCGCGGGTGGCCTCGTTGGTGCACATGGAGGCGGCTTGCGCTGGTGGCCTCGCTGGTGCGACAGGCCTCACTCGTGAGCGGTCACTGATATGTGGGTCCAGGACGGACACGAGCGGCCAAGAGAGGGCGACGGGAACGTCCACTTATGTCCTTCGCGGACCCATTTGTCACTCAAATTAGGGTTCAGTTTGGGTCGAGGTGGACAACAAACAGACAGCAGGCGGACGATTCGTTCGTTTGGGCCACTCCTTTGGGCCAACTTCTCAGTTCAAATGACCCAAACGGACAAAATGGGTCACTGGGTTGGAGTTGCTCTAACACGTAGACCCAAATGAACCGACGTTAGTTTTGCCGTCCCCGGTGGCCCATTTCCAGGGCAAATTTGGGTCGGGTTTGCGTCCGCATAGACTTTCCGCGGACACATCCATTGTCCTCAAATGGCTCGTCCACCACTGGCACACAATATCCACTCCACCTTCTTCTCTCCCAAATCCCACATCGGCCCTAGAAAAATTTCAATACTGACAGTGTTCCGTCCCCATCCCCGTCGTGCCTGCCGGTACCATGACCCCGGTGAAGCTGACGAAAAATCTCATCCTGAAATAGAGAGCTGCCGAGACGATGAAATGAGCCAACTAGAGGGAGGTCAAGACAAAAGAAGAAACCGCCGCCGCTCAGGCACGGGCCACCACTGTGGACGTTGAGGCCATTGCCACCAAAGTTGTGCAATCCACCCTTCTCATGCCAGGGATAGTCCGCAAGCCGGCCCTTGTCGTAGCCGCCACCATGATGACCAGCTCGACCTCGGCAATACCCCGACTGCCCAGGCTTCCGGAGTTACCATCCATATCAACATGGCCATTGACATATGGGTACCAACCCATACATGACCCGTCAACGTCCCACTTCTCCACCTCACCTCGGGACAACTCACTAGAAATCCGTGATTCATTGTCGATCGTCCCTGTGGTGCCTCCCATTTTAGCTATACGTCGCTAGTAGAAAAATCCTATAAGGGATGCCTATACTCCCATTTTAGATCAACTTTCCCCTAGCAGCCGCGAGGTCTTGGAGTTTGTCGCAACTGACCCCGAGTGGTCTCCTGCCACGAGGTGTGGGAGAATCAGGGGGCCTTCAAGCGGCCGAGGCCGCACGCGTCGATGATGAATACATGGCCGAGCTCCACCGGAATTATCCGGATCTCGTCGTCGAGGAGCGTCGTTAGCTTGCGCCATACAAGAAGGGGGCTACCGATGAGGTCGGGCCATCCGATGGGGAGGTCATCAACCTTTGCTCCAACGACTCTGACTACGACGACGGCGTGAATTGCAGGACACTTGTGAAGGAATAAGATGAGGTTTTTTTGTTTCCATTTTGTTTGAATCATTCAGTTTAAATTCGTGTTATGCAAATGTAGAATCAAATTGTGCTATCTTCGGCTAGAGATGCTCTTAGGACATTAAATCCAAAGCATTAAATATCTAGTTAATTTTATTATTTACTCGACTGGATGCCAAATATCTAGACATTCATGAGTGCTCATGAACCTTCTAGAATGTTCTCAAGTGTGCCTTGCTCATTCTCAACAATGTATTCCCTCCGTTTTTATTTACTTTGCATATTAGCTTTTTCTAAGGTCAAACTCTATAAAATTTCACCAAGTTTGCGTAAAAGTGTGCTCATTCAACGACAAATCTATATGATGTGAAAATAAAATTCAACGATAGCACAATTCTATATGATGTGAAAATATATTCAACGATGAATCTAATGGTATACACCACCGAATCAATACCATTAGATTCATCGTTGAATATATTTTCACATCATATAGATTTGTCAATTGGCATTCTTCATATTATTTTCTATAAATTTGGTCAACCTTTATAAATTTGACTTTAGCCAAACCTAATATGCGGAATAAACAAAGACGAAGGGAGTGTTAACAATTGGTAACGCTGATATGTTTTATCGGTAATATGAATATTGCAATGCAGGTCTGAGTCATGCACATCTTCCTCTCTTGCGTCATTTGTTTGGTTCATTCCTGGTACATCGTAGGTGCTTTCACATGGTATTGCGTCCACTGTCTTTGCGTCACTGTGTAATGTGCATTATTTTCAAGACGAGTATATCATTCGAGTGTTTATGATGCCAACGCGAGATTATCACCTGCATCATCATTTTCTTTACTTTATTTGCGATGGACCAGTTTGTTTTCTTGTTCATTACTATTTTTTCGACAAGGGGAATATATTAGTATCGCGAAGATACCAATTACACCCAGCCTCTGCAACGACAATGTCGTAAAGACATTATGGATGCACACAGCCAAAAAAACAAAAAAAAAAGGAAAAAAGAAAGTTCTTGCTACAATGATCAATTCCTTGTAGCTGCAGCACCAACCACCTCCTAGACAACACCCGAAGTCCAAACTCTCCAAAAACGACGCCTCCAAAAAGGAAACAGTGTACAAGCACCGTCATCGCCCAATCCTTAATCTTAGGTTTTCAATCTCGAGAAGACCCGCGCTCTCAAATGCCTTCAACAAGGTCACTGCCAGGCACAACCACTTAAGGCCAGTCCTTGGGTTTTCACCCTAAAAGCTAAGACTATGTACTCCACCTGTCTTGCCGCACCCAATTGCCGATGCCAATGCTACGAGTCACGAATCACCAAGCAAAGTCCTCATCTGTAAACCTCATTACTATTAAACTTCTATTAATTTCTATGGACTTTGTCGAGGTTAGCCGGTTAGGATCGTTGAGAGCACATTTCATACACATGGAATCACCTCAACTCATTCAGGAGCATACACGTACCGTGTAGAACACATGCATGTTTACAGGAAGAACTTACTGTAGTGCACACCAAATAAAAAACAAAACAAGCTGCCCAATGGGCTAATAATCCAATCTGCATCGTTTAGCAGAGATCAAGGAGGCAACAAGACTACACGAACAAATTAGACTTTTCATACACTTTCAGCCTCAAAAACCATATTTGTTTGGTTACAAGAAGACAGGAGTTTAACCAACATTTACAGTATCATATGTTTTACTTCACAACAAATAAACACTCCATCCGGAATTCATGGTTACTATTTTGCTCTACTACATTTACCTTGTCAATATTATTCCTTCTACAGTTTGCATTTGTTTGTCCGGTCAACATTATTCAAATGATCATGTAAAAAAACATTAGTCAAATGATTGGCAAGCAAAGCAAACATCAAGGTGGCCATCAAATAGTTCGAAACATCTAATATCTAATATTGCCATAAAAATATGTCACATGGAAATTATGCGTGCAATCTTAATCAACACAATCAAAAGAATATAAACATAACATAGTAAAAGAGATAAATACACATGAAACTACCATGACCAGTTATTACAATCCAAAACAAGCCACTCAGTGGACAATACATACTACCCAGCAATCACCATTCAGTTCAACTACTATTAACATTATATGTATCGAGTGGACGTACTCAAAATTTCCCAAAGCTTCATGAGTTGCTTTCGGTAGAAGGCGAATCCGTGCTTCTCGCCCTACCGGTGGTTTCCCCTGTCTCTAGTGACCCTTGCGGGGAATGGAGGTTGGGGAAACCCTGGATTCAAGCTTGTTGTGCCGATAGGTGTGGATGGCTCGCCGCATTAGCATTGCAGGTGTTGACAACACACTCGTTCATTGTCTTTGGCAGTTGGCGCAACGATCTGCAAGGAGCGGAACATGGTGCTCGAAATAAGGAGCTACCCAGCATGCACAGGGGCAATTTGAAGCGGTTTGGCTTCGCCCCCTAACCCGATGCTAATGAGGCTCAGGGAGCAAGTCCAAGAGGGACTATAATTTCAATTGGTCTAGATCCATTTCTTCTGATCCGGTGGTTGCTACGACTCACTAGTACCTCTAGGCAAGGTGTTTCTTCCGCTCCAGGTTTTGGTTCGGCCAACAGTGCTCTCCTTCCCCAGTTAAGGTGGAGGTCTTGGGTGGATGCTGGCCGTGAGGAATATAGATTCCTCCAAGGACATTCTTGTGTCACTACACCACGACACTGCATCCCCAACAACCAGGTTGGTTGGCAATACAGGTTCCGCCAACAGACAGTTGGTCGGGAAAGACTATTGATGACTGACCTTGTCTGTTGGGGAAAGTCCAGACGGGAAAACCCTTCATCGACCGACATAGATTTCCCGACCGACTTCTTGTTGGTGGTGGGGTATCTTTCCCGACCAACAGTCTGTTGGGCCTACCCTGGGCCTTTCCCGACCAACAGTCTGCTGGGGCTACCATGGGCCTATCCCCACCGACTATCAGACACGGAATTCTTTCCCAACCAACAATCTGTTGGGATGCCATGGGCCTTTCCCAACCGACAATCTGACAGCATATTCTTTCCCGACCAACACTATGTTGGGCCTGGCATTAGCCTTTCTTGACCAACTGTTAGACAGGTTTTTTTTCCTGCCAACAAACATCCATTAGCCCTCCCATATGTGGACTTCAAATTACCAATACAATATACATCAAGTTATAGTCCATGTCATCAAAAAATATTGAACCAGATGCAAACAATAACAACATATATTTCATTAATTTTCACATATAAATAGATCGTTTGTTATGGACTAATGACCATCCAAGTTTCCTATAAAACTAATGGAACTAATTAAGTAGAAGAAATATTATGGTTCATTGCCTAATAGCAAAAATTCCTCGCTTTATTTTCTAGAATTTGTCTTAAGAGGCACATCATCTGCCTTGGCTCCTTGTAGTGGGCAACTACATACATATCCTCACAGCGTTCCACAAAGATCCTTGTGTCGTTCTAGTACTTGACATCAAAGCCTTCCTTCTACATGGCATTGGAGAACATCCTCCAGTTTGAAAATCTGCAAGTCAAAAGTAGTTTTAAATAGCCGGCTATAGCGATAGCCCGCTATAGCCTTTTCAGCAGGGTGCCGCTAAATGGCCGCCTTCACAAATATCCCGATATAGCTTGCTATAGCGATTTGGAGGCCCGCCGCTATTTTCTATAGCCCGCTATTTAAAACACTAATCAAAACCCCCGGTTAATATTTCCGCACGATAACTAGAGAACGTGATATTCTCTCTAAGCTGCCTTCAATATCATTTCATACCAAAGCAACTAAAGATAATTCATTATCATTGATGGGAAAAGGGGCACCTTTAGCTCCCCTCTTTTGTGTTTCCTGTAACTTCGTTTGCTATATCCTGAGATACATGAAAGGAGTAAAGAATCTAGTAGCGAAAGCATTTGCTAAATGAAAGGATGATTCTCTTCAGGACATGGGGGATAACACTCTTCAGGCCATTCCTGTATAAATGAAAGGAGTAAGAAATTAGATGATTAATAATAGGTAGCAGTGGAAGCATTTGCTAAGCAACGAATTTACACATGGGGATAGGTGGAGCCTTCAATATTTCCAAATCAGTGACATGCTCAAAGTCCTATTTGCAGGCAAGCCACTTGCTATCACAAACAAGCCGATTAATAATAGGTAGCAGCGGAAGTGACATATTTGAATGTAACTTTGAAGCCAAGATCTGTTTGTGACCTTTGTCCACCATGCTACTACATTTTTCCAAATCATTCACGAAAAAACAACAGAAAACAAAACTTCATGTCAAGCCTGCTATCAAAAGAAAAAACATGTGTAACCAGTCCATGAAAGTACTTTCTAGAAAAATATAAAACAATAATGAAGCTTAATTAACTGCTGCACATAAAGAACTTTACTGCTTCAAGGGCTTCTTTATTTCCATGAAGCAAAGAAGCATAGATTTTTTTTAAGATATTATTAAACTTACCACCTAGTTCAAATCTGCACACTGCAGCACATACAGAGAGAGGGAGGGGAGGGAGAGGCCAAGTGAGAGTGAGATCTTACCAATGTCGTTGCCGTCATGGATCACTGGCACCTGGTCACTGAAAGTTAGTTGGGGGAGATGAGTGTAAAACAAGTAAATTTTAATAAGCATCAACCAGAAGAAGTATATCGCTATATAGCTCTGTACATTGACTAGTAACAATCAATGCTGGTCTATCTTCTCTTCTTACTTGGTAATGGTATACACAATATTTTGGTTATTCTCTTCATCTAAAGATTGTCTCAGATAATGTATGTAGTTCATAGCTTACATGGTTCAATAGAATTGTGAAACTGATTCATGAAAATACTTTTTAGAAAACTCAAACCAATAATGATGCAAGTCAACATAAAAGAAGTATACTGCTTCAACCAGAGGGCTAGAAAATGAAAGGTAGGCCAGAGTTCTCACAAGAGCATGTCTATGGCACGGTAGATGCCAGCCAAACCTAAACTAACAAGAAACCCTTCACAACAATGAATTACGACAATCTTTCTTATTCTGCATCTCTGGTTCCTTCTTCACTTCAGGCTCTATCTTCTCCTCCGCAGCTTCTTGAATGTCTTTCGGGACGAGCTCTACAACGTCATTGTCATCATCCTGGGCAGCACCAATGCTGGCGCCAGCCTCAGCACCAGACATCTACTTCTCAAACTGCTCAGCAAGCCTCCGCTGAAACTTCTCAGAGAACAAATTAGCAGGTACATTGCACAAAGTCTAGCCTCTCTAGGTTCCCAATTTTTCAAAACCAGAACAACACTCAAGAGTGTAACCTGTGGTGACAAGCAGTGGTGGAGCTTCGTTCAAAGAAATTTCAGAAGGGGGGAGGGGGGCAAAGCTACAAAATGGTATGATTCTGTTTTTGGAATATCAAAGTATGACCACACGTTAGAATTCGTAGCATGTTGAGCATATTGATCTTATCTTCTTACAAAATACTCCCTCCATCCGGAAATACTTGTCGGAGAAATGGATGTATCTAGACGTATTTTAGTTCTAGATACATCCATTTTTCTGACAAGTATTTCCAGACGGAGGGAGTACATTTCTAACACCAATTACATGTAAAGTCAGTCTAAACGTGTGCCATTTCCCAAAGTACCATCATAGTTAACATGCATAGTGAATGGCTAAGTTCTGTCCCCCAAGTTATAGCATGTGAATTACTTATGAAAATCCATAAAGCAAATATATTTAATTGGCTATAAAAAGGCTACATTTAAAATAGGGATTGTAATACCGATTAGCTAGCTCGACATCAACTTAGAACAAATTAACTTGGGCATACATTTTAGAACAGAGTGAAAAAAGTGCCTCGATTGTCATCTTAACAGAAAAATTGGGATGGATATTTATATCTAGTATATAAAGAACAGAACATGACACATTCCTAGATATCTAACATTTATAGAGTTTTAAGTCAGTATGTCTCGTTGCCCGGATATATTATTTTTCACAACCAAACTTTAGCCCATGCAGCGAACAAAGCATCATTAAAAATGGAGTAGCAACCCTTCACAACATTGATATATACAATAAGCTATAAATTAGATAGAAAAAAAGTAATCTATAACAATGTAACAGTATATATATGTAAACCAATACAACTTAATTCAGTCTAAGTATAAATTAAAGAAAAATGCAACTGTAATAAAAAGGGCAACCTGGTGCATGTAGCTCCCGCTTGCGCAGGGTCCAGGGAAGGGTCCGACCACTTTGGGTCTGTAAGAAAAATGCAACTGTAATATCTATAGAAAAAGACCGAGAATAAATTAGAGCAGCATCTTACTTCATTCCAGAAGTACTGAAGAAAAATTACAAAAAAAAATACAGCTGGAAATCTATGCAAGCGAAAAAGATAAATTACAAAACCACTTAATATATCTTCATTCCAAAAGCGAACTATTATGGATGTTCTACAG
Organism: Triticum aestivum; assembly: GCF_018294505.1. Lineage (NCBI taxonomy): Eukaryota > Viridiplantae > Streptophyta > Magnoliopsida > Poales > Poaceae > Triticum > Triticum aestivum. The sequence goes on from NC_057797.1 coordinate 9,455,106, forward strand.
AACTACTGAAGCGAATTCACAGAAAATACAACTGTAAAATGTGTAGAAGCATGACTGCAAATTTAGAAATTGCTAAACACGTATTTAATCCTGTTTCCAGAAACTGAACAAAAGTTTACAGAACTAATGTTCCAAAATTACAGATAAAAAAATGTTGCAAGTGCATACAAGCCTAACAGTAAAACCACTTAACATCTGAACTATTCTGGAAGCTACAGAACTACCGAAGCAAATTTATAGAGAAAATACAAACATAAAATTTATAGAAGCATAACTGTACAAATACAAACTGCTAGATCTTGATTCCAGAAAAACTGAACTAAGTTCTACAGAACACAAAATTACAGAGGTAAAAGTTGTAAGTTAATAAAAGCCCAAGTGTAAAACCACTTACGAACTGAACTAATCTGCAAGTTTTACAGAACTAATTTTGCAAAAACATAGAAATACAACAGTAAATCTATACAACCGTGAGTGACGCTATGTCTTCCTACCGAAAATCCTTCTGCTAGAATTGGAGCATTGAGACTAATAATTTAACAAACACTTGCAGTGTGTTGCCCTACAAAAAGAAATAAGCATGAGGCATAGGAACAGGGAAGAGTTGGATGTGGGGAGAGAAAAAGTAAACGATACCTTGTTGTTGGCCGGAAAGAGTAGCAAACCTCTAGCCTCTAGGGTCTAGGCCAATATCATCCTCGTAGAAGTCATTGACGAAGAGGTCTATTTATGCCTGCTTGCAGAGCCTGTGTATGGCGTATCTCAACCCTCGCCTGATTCAGAGCATGTAAATTGAATATACTCCTATGTTTGCAAGAATTCTACAATGCTTAACTGAAACTCTGAAACATTAGTACGATTATTTGGACCTTTTGTGGAACCTGAAACTAGTTCTCAGGGTTGTCCCTCTTCTCAAAGCACAGATACGGGGATACATTTATATATAAAGAAAGTAATGAATTTTCATAGGATGAGTACCATTGCAATGACCTTCAAGCACACAGCATAATATGATAGTTCAGCAAAGGTTCAACGATCACAAATTCACAACTCACAAGCACTAAAGTTCACAAATCAATCATAACCAGCTCATAAAAAAAGTAGCCAATTAAGATTTCCTGTAACACCGAAAGGAATACCTGTAGTATAGATTTTTTTTTTGCAATCATAGCATCAAGCTTATTCTTCTGAAGTTCTCATCCTCTCATCTCCAGAAATCACACAAGCGGTAGCCAGCTCTTAGACTGCATTTCCGGCTACCCCATTAGCAGTTATTGACATTCTGCTCGAGCTCGAGCTCCCAACCGAGGCGCTGCTTGCTGGGTAGAAGTACTACCACAAGTCATGGCGGATTTTCTTATGAAAAGAAAAGGGAAAAGCAAACAAATCAACTAACGGCAGCACTGATTGGGGAGGAGTGGAGAGGGAGAGGAGAGAGAAAAGAACACTCACCCCCGTGGGAGGGGAAGAAGCACCAGAAGTTAACGGCCAGATCCGAGTTCAAACTAACCCGCGAGCGCGGATCGGAGGAGGCCCATGGCATGGCGGCAGCGGTGGCGGCGCCTGGGTGACGAGCGAGGGTGTGTGTTACGTACCCCGATCTACTCTGATAATTTGGGAAGGAAGGAGACGGAGATGGGAAATCAGCGAGATCTGGGAGGGAGTTGGTAAGAGGAAGGGGAAAGAGTCGTGGGAGATCAGCTCCTCACGGTCCAGAATTATTCAGGTAGGAGTACATGATAGTTTCTCCCCACACCACGCCACCTACTATATAATTCTCACCATCACACACGCACACGACCCTCTTGCACGTCTCAGATTGGCTCCTCCCTAGCCACTTTGCTCTGGCTCGCTGTCAATGGGCCGCCCTCTAGTACTGTTGCTGGGGTCCATGCCATCAGGCGTGACATTCTCCCCTCCTTGGAGTCCGTCTTGACCCCAAGCCGGCGTGGTTGGAAAGCGAAGTTGCAGGTCTTCAGGATCCTCCCAGGTAGCCAGAGATGGCGGCCAGTCGCGCCACTGGATCAAGAGACGTTCTACAGGAGCGCCCTTGGCCATCACTTGCCGACTGTTGAGAGTGTAGAGAGGTACCTGCATTGCCTGCAAAACTGCATTAGCTGGTGGTAGCGCTTCTTCCACTGGTGTGTCTACTCCGAGGGCCTTTTTCAACTGAGACACATGCACAACTGGATGGATTTTGCTTGTCACCGGCAGCTGCAACTTGTACGCGACCTTACCGACTCGTGCCTCGATCTTGTATGGCCCGTAGTAGCGGAAAGCCAACTTCTGGTAGGGGCGCTGAGCAACAGAGGTCTGAATGAACGGTTGCAACCGGAGAAAGACAAGGTCGCCCACCTGAAATTCTCTGTCTGTCCGATGCTTGTCTGCTTGGTGTTTCATCCGATCCTGCGCTTTCTTCAGTTGTTGTTGCAGCAGTTCACGCATTACTTCACGTTCCTTCAGCCATGCCATCAGGTCGGGTACAGAACACTCATCCACTTGAGGCACGCCAAACTCTCTGGGCAGGGTACCATAGATGACTTCATACGGAGTTCTTCCCAAAGTGGAGTGGAAGGTGGTGTTATACCAGTATTCTGCCAAGAAAAGCCACTTGAACCAATTCCCGGGGCAAGCATGAACTGAACATCGGAGATAAGTCTCAAGGCACTGATTCACTCGTTCCGTCTGGCCGTCCGTCTGGGGATGGTAAGAGGAGCTCATGCGCATTTCTGTCTTGGAAAGTCTAAACAGCTCTTGCCACAAGGCACTCGTGAAAATGCGATCGCGGTCCGAAATTAAGGCCGCTGGCAGGCCCTGGAGTCTGAAGATATTTTGCATGAACACTGTGGCTACCGTCAGAGCTGTGAACGGGTGTTTCATCGGTATGAAATGAGCGTATTTGGAGAACTTATCCACCACCACCAAGATAACATCATATCCTCCAGATTTCGGCAACCCCTCGATGAAGTCGAGCGAGACCACAACCCAAGGTTTTTTTGGAACTGGCAATGGCTGGAGGAGCCCGGCCGGTGAGATCCTCTCCGTCTTTGCCCGCTGACAAACTTGACAGGTCTGAACAAATTGCAACACCATTTCCTTAAGGCCCTTCCAAGCAAACAGGCGACGGACCCGGTTGTAAGTCGCATGGAATCCGGAGTGCCCCCCCCCCCCCGTCGCGCTATCGTGCAACGCCTTGATTAACGCATGTTGGGTGTCTTCATCTTGTCCGATCCAAATGCGCCCCTGAAACCGTACAACCCCATCTTGTAAGGTATAGCCTTCCTCACTGTCAGGGGCGAGCGCCAGTTTGGCGATTCGCTGTTGTGCTGCTGCATCTTCTTGATAGCTCCTGAGGATTGCCTCCAGCCACATCGGGCGACAGACCGAAACTGCCGCGAGCTCTCCGCCTTGTTCATGTGCTCGCCTGGACAGAGCATCCGCTGCTCTATTTGTCGTGCCCGCCTTATACTGTATTTGAAACTGGAGACCCACCAATTTGGTAAAAGCGCGCTGTTGGATGGGGGTATTGAGTCGCTGATCTGTTAAATTGAGTAGACTCCGCTGATCCGTACGAATCACAAATTCAGAGTGTTGAAGATACGGACGCCAATGATCTATCGCAAGAAGCAGTGCTAAACACTCCTTTTCGTACGCCGACAGTCCCAAGTTCTTCGGTGCCAACGCCTTGCTGAGGTAAGCAACAGGGTGGGAATCTTGCATCAGTACCGCCCCGACACCGGTGGCACTTGCGTCGGTCTCAACAACAAATTGTTTCTTGAAGTTAGGCAACGCGAGCACTGGGGCTTCCATGAGATCTTGCTTGAGCGACTGGAATGCTGCCTGGGTGGTGGGTGTCCAAACAAACAGCGTATTCTTTCTCAAAAGATCATTCAATGGTCAAACTTGCGATAGTATCCCGCCAGCCCCAAAAAACCTCGCAGTTGTTTCACCGTTTGAGGTTGCTTCCAAGTTTTGATCGTCTGGATGTGTTCATCCAGCGTGGCCACACCTTTGTCACTGATGCGATGGCCCAAGTAACTGATGTGTCGTTGTGCAAATGAGCACTTCGATTGCTTTGCATGCAACTGATTGTCCTGAAGTAACTGGAGTACCTGCTCCAACAAACTGAGATGGCTGGGATACGAGCTCGAGTGCACCAAGATATCATCCATGAAGACGAGAACTCCGTGCCGAAGGAGAGGCGCTAACACGGTGTTCATTCCCGCTTGGAATGTTGGTGGACCTCCTGTTACTCCGTACGGCAAAACCCGGAACTGGAAGTGCCCTTGGTGGGTCTTAAAGGCTGGTTTCTCCTCGTCCTCTTCCACCAACCGTATCTGATGGTACCCGGCCTTTAGATCAAGTTTTGAAAACCAAGTGGAACCACTCAATTCGTCCAGCAACTCCTCAATGACAGGCAGGGGATATGTGTTCTTGATTGTAATGGCATTCAAGTGGCGGAAATCAACGCAAAACCGCCAAGTCTGGTCTTTCTTCTTGACGAGTAAGACCGGTGATGAGAATGGGCTAATGCTGGGCACAATGAGCCCTGCTCGCAACATTTCTTTCACTGCTGCTCAATTTCAGATTTTTGCTCCGGAGTGTAACGGTAAGGTCTAATGTTCACTGGCTTGGCTCCTGGAATCAAGGGAATTTTATGGTCCCAAGGTCTGTGTGGGGGCAACCCCTGCGGTTCTTCAAACACCAAGTGAAAACGACTCAGCAACTCCTCAACCTCCACTGGAACTCCAGTCTGTTCTGTTTGGTCACTTTCCCTGTCCTCCAAGACACTCAGGACTACCACATGGGCCACAGAGTTGTTATGTTCCAACATTTGCAACTGGTCAAAGGAGATTGGATCCACTTTGGATGTAACACTCTGAACTCCAGTGAGTAAGATAGTCTGCCCTTGATGCTGAAACTGCAATCGCTTAGCTACCCAATCAATCCACATAGGACCGCATTGCTCCAACCAATCCATCCCGACCACCATATCATAACAACCAAGTGGAAGCACTCGCAAATCAGATAAGAATGTGTGTCCTTGGCTCTGCCAAGCACAAGCTGGAATGACCCCTGAGCATATCAATACCCCACCATCAGCAATCTTGACTGAAGTTGGAGGTACTTGTTGCACTTGATCAGTTAGTCTGCCTGCAATGGCTTCACTGATGAAACTATGTGAACTCCCTGAATCCACCAGGATAAGCACTTCCACATCTGCTACTTTGCCAATCAAGCGCACCGTGCGCGGTGTTGTTTGTCCCGTGGTGGCCAGCTTGGAGATCGACATCAGCACTTCCTCGTCCGCGCCATCTTGCTGCAACGGTTGCTCATATTGTTCTGCTTGAAGAAGTTCCAGTAGTTCTTCAACCACATGGAGTTGAACAGTAGCGGCGCACTGATGGCCCGCCCCCCAGCGCTCACCACAGGTGAAACACAGGCCGCGGGCACGTCGATAGTTACGCAAGGCCGCGACGCGATCATCAGCCCGCGCGCCCCGGTCTGGTGCCCTGGATGCATCCAGTCCGCGCCGATCATCCGCCGCAGCCGGCGGTCCGGGCAGCACTTGTCGCGGTGGGGGCACGCCTTGTGCCAGAAGAGGCCGAGGGGGCGCCCGTTGGTATGCCCCGTCCTAACGCCGGTGCTCTCGCCGCGGAAGCGCTTCCAGCAATTCCTCCTGCATCGAAGCCAAGGAAAACGCAGAGTCCAATGTTTTTGGTTGATGGAGCATCACACCAGCACGAATTTCATGCTTCAACCCTTCTAGGAATTGTGTGGTAAAGTAAACTGGATCAAACCCTGAGTTATGTGCTAAAATCTGATGCATCAACTCCTCAAACCTAGACATGTATTCATAGACAGTGCTCGTCTGTCGCAAGGTATGAAACTGACGGATGTGAGCCTGGTACTGCTCACGCCCGAATTTGTCACACAGGCTTGTGCATAACTGATCCCATGTGAGGATGGTGTTTTGAGACTCCAACATTTGCAGCCACCGTGCCGCATTACCCGTGAAATGCAACGTAGCTAACCGAACCCATAACTCTCGTGGAACATCATAAACATCAAAGTACTTCTGACATCTCATCTTCCAAAATTGTGGGTTGTCCCCATCGAACAGTGGGAAATCCACCTTCGGTAAAGCCCAGTGAGCAAAATGATGTGGCCTCGACTCACCCCCGTGATCATATCCTCCCCAATCGACACTACGACGCGGTGGAACTGCAGAAGTAGATGGGCACGCACCGTTGACCGGAGGCGGCGCCAGGGTGGTGACCACCCTGCGTGCCAGACCCCCGGAATCGTAGAGCTCGCCGTGGTCACTTGGCCCGTGGTGCCCCAGGGCGTCTCTGGACGTCGCCGGCGCCTTGTGCCCAACCGCGCCCTCTTCGCTGGAACCCGGATCTGGATCCGCGAGCGCCGCCAGCGCCGGGTGCAGAGCGATGCGGCCGACTTGGCTACGTAGCTCATCCACCTGCTGCTGGATGTGCGTGACGGCGGGACGCCAGAGCTCCAGAGAGGTCTGGATCGCCTCCAACCTCGCCTCATTGGCGACTTGCCCATCGCTGATGGCCTTTGCTAGCGCTGCAAGCTGCTCTTCCATCGCCGCCGCCTGCTTCGCCTGCTTGGTTTGGTACCGCGGTTTTGGGTAGGCAGTCTCCAGGTCGCTGACCTCTGATACCAGATTGTTACGTACCCCGATCTACTCTGATAATTTGGGAAGGAAGGAGACGGAGATGGGAAATCAGCGAGATCTGGGAGGGAGTTGGTAAGAGGAAGGGGAAAGACTCGTGGGAGATCAGCTCCTCACGGTCCAGAATTATTCAGGTAATACATGATAGTTTCTCCCCACACCACGCCACCTACTATATAATTCTCACCATCACACACGCACACGACCCTCTTGCACGTCTCAGATTGGCTCCTCCCTAGCCACTTTGCTCTGGCTCGCTGTCAATGGGCCGCCCTCCATCTCCTCCTCCTCCTCCTTCTTCACGGATGGCTGCAGCGGCATGACGAGCGTCGGGGACAAAGTCTTCTTCGTATCTGTGCCAGCAGTCCATGACCTCATGGCCTGGCGTCTTGCACAGTTGACAACGAGAACGGCGATTCGAGGAAGCACGGCGGCTGTTGTTGTTGTTGAAGCCGCTGCCTCCTGCGTTATTGTTGTAGCCGCCGCCTCCTGAATTGCTGCCACCACCGGGACGAGTGCCCTCGCCCTGGTAGTTGCCGCCACCACGGCCGCCGCCGTTGCGGCTCTGGCCTTGGTGACCACGTCCACGTCCGCGCCCGCGGGCCGCCGAGTTGACAGAAGATTGTCTGGTGTTGGTGCCGTGAAGGAGCGCAAGGCGAGCGTCGAAGCTCAAGAGCTGGCTGTGCAGTTCCTGAACCGAAACCGGCTCAACCCTAGCAGACAATGCGGACACGACTGGATTGTAGTCCAGGTCGAGTCCAGCCATGATCTTGGAGACGATCTCGGGGTCAGGAAGAGGGACACCGGTGCAGCATGCGATCTCATCTGTAAGGGTTTTGATTTTGCCAAGATATTCAGCCACGGACATGTTACCTTTCTTCAGGTTTGTGAGCTCGATGCGGGTGTTGATGGCCTGGCTTTGGCTCTGGGCGGCGAACATGGCGTTGATGGCGCTCCATACTTCTGCCGGCGTCTGGAGGGTAGCGACTTGAGCGAGGATCTCGCGGGACAGAGATCCCATCAGATACCCCTGGAGTTGCTGCTGCTGTGCATACCAGAAGGTGCGGGCGGGGTTGGCGATCTGTTCGTCTTTGCCATCTTTGGTGATGGTGAGGGTGGCCGGTGGTTCCGGGCTCTTCCCGTCAAGGTGATGCTCCATCTGTGCGCCTCTAATCTGCGGGAGCACGACGGCCTTCCATAGAAGGAAATTTCCCCTTGATAGCTTCTCCTGTGGTGGCGGTCCGAGAGGAACAGAGCTGCTGCTGCTGCTGGATGATGCGAAGGTGGAGGACGTGGAGGTGGAAAGCGCGCTCATGGTGGACGATAGGGCTGCGGAGGATGACATGTTCTCGGCCGCGGGGAAGGTAGCTAGATGCGATCTTCGATCTAAGAGGAAGATGCTCTGATTACCATGTAAGATTGGTTGGAAGCGTTGAACCCTTTGTCTCGGGCCGCATGTTTATATATAGTGGCAATGCCTTGGAGTACAAGATAGAGAGAGATCAAGAGATCGATCTCAAGTCTGTTCGGTTACAGGAGATGAAGGAGGAGAAGAACGAGGAGAGGAAAAGAGATAGAGATAGATACAGTTTAAACAAAACTATCTATCCTATACATATTCTAACACAAGTCAGTTGAAGGAAACTGCTTGGTTTAAGTTCTTCATGTGCCTAGTGGTTCACAAGCACTGCCTCACCCCCGACAACTGGCTTTCCGAGCAACTCATCCTTCCCGGTCTGCTTTGCTGCCATGGTGTCCCCAAGACGTGCACTCTCATGTTCATGCACTGCCTCTTCACCCACTGGGTCTGGCAGTGTTTCCATGAATGGACGACCACGGACTTCCCTATCCAAGATATGGACTCCATTGATTCTGAGAATTGGTATCTTAAGGCCAAAAACCTCCCTCCAAAGAATATACGGCACAACTTGGATACGATCACTATCCTAATTCATTGGAGAACATAGAAGGAGCCTAATGCGAGGATGTTTGAGCACACTAAGAGCAGTGCTGCCTGCCTAATCGCTCTCGTCAAGGAGAGCATCCAAGCCTGGAGGGCCGCTGGCTGCATCATCATGAACTACTCTGTTTGTGCTCTATCCTTTTGACAGTGGACTTTTTGTGGGTGACATCTCGTCACCCCTTTGAAAAAAATATCTTCATAGGTCGACCTATCACACATGGTTGTTCTCTATCGTGTGCTATGCAAGGTGACGGTTCGAAACTATGTTTGTGACATGGTTTTTTAAATCATGTGCGATGACCCAATCTGCACTAGTGCCCGTATCAACAATTTCTCTCCATGTGGCCCCAACAACCACATGGCTAACGAATGAGAAAATCGACTATGTCTCACGCACACGTAGACAAAGAACCGGCATCAATCTTCTGAACAAAGACGAGGAACCAGAAAGCCATTGAATGCTACAGGACTCCACTTTCACATGTTAATTACACCGAGCAGCAGAGCTATGTACCAGATCCAGCGTCAAGATTGTCGTATGCCCTGGAAGCTACCGCCAACGCCTCAATCCTGGCCGCCCCTGTGCCGAACGTGAGTGGCCGCCCATCACCGTTCCTCCTATTCACTAATGTCCACAACCGTTGCGCCTTCAAGGACCAACGTCTGCGACTGTTGTGCCTTAAAAGTTGCGCCTTCAAGGTATGACTTGCTCATTACTCTCTAGATTCATAGATCCGTGGTAATTCTACATCCGTTTGGACACCTAAGGATCACCAAGAGGAAAATGATTGGTACTTTCCCATTTCATTTTATTGTGTTGGTTCTGTAGCAGTATCCATTAAACACGCGCCATAGCAGGAGCTAAGAGGTGGCTTCAATACAGAGCAGTATGCTCTTCGTTCCTCGCCTTTCTCGAGAGATCACATGTGTCATGTTCGAGTTGTAAGCCATACTTTTGCTCAAAAATCACTGCAGTGTTTGTATTTGGAAGGTCCATAAGCTGCCTACTCTTTGTAAATCGAGACTGGAGGATCACTAAGAGGAACATATCTTTGTGACAGAAATGTCATTGCCAATACATGATAGCATCCTTTTCCCTTGGATCATATTCCCTAACCAGACAACAAGGACCATGGCTATTTTTTCGTCCAATTCATAACTAACCAATGCTGAACTCCAACCTTTACAGTTCTGTTTTCCGCCCTGCTTGCTGAAAATTAACAGGTAATTCTTACTCTTTTCTTAATTAATCAAAATTGCAAGTCTTTTGCCTCGTTAAAAAGAACTTTACAGCCAAAGGTAGAGAGAGGGAAGCTGTTAACAATATTAATGTATCTCTTTTGCATATGAGCATGCCATTATCTTTCACGGCTGTTTCCAGTTCGATGACTGTTGCACATTTTGTAAGTATATGTCTTTTTCGCTGGTTTGGATTCCTGTACAAACATTTCATTATCGATAGTTCTCATTACATGTTTACTGCATCTTTTCTGTGGCAGGATCCAAGAAGTGGCCTCAACACACAAGATAGCACGAGCCAAGAAGTGGCTTCAACACACAAGTAATGCTCGACTCGGGTTGACTCAACTATATGCATATCCATTATATCTTGTGTCAAAATATTGTTGAAACAAACAAATATGCAATATATTCTGCTCTCTCTGATTCAAAATGAACCCGAGCATTTGGAGAAAGTCTGTTCATATCATCCATAGGCTTAGATTCCTTATAAGTCCATCCTATGTGCCAGCTAGAATGGACATGAAGCTCCATTGAATACTTTCTCACTACTATTTGCTAGAGATGTTTGTTAATGCACTCAAAACAGTACTATCAACTGGATTGGCGTTTAGCTTGGTTGGATCATGGTTCATTGGTGGCTGAAAACGAAGACACTTAAATAATTTTGAGTATGAAAAATAAATAATTTTGAGTAGAACTGAACATAGGGATGAATAGAGAGTAAAACCTAAGGTGATAGAAAAGAAATACTCAAGACACTTAATTTCCAACTGATAAGTATGTGAATCCTGTGTAAGTACGGAAAGCATTTAATGATGTCAATGACATGATTTTGCTTCAGAACCTCACTGCTTCCTCGATCATGAGCTACAAGATCTTTACATTATTAAACAAAGATATCACATTGCTATCAACCATTGCCTGTACCAAACATGAAAGACAATAGAAGGTTGCAAGCAGATACAATAGAAGATCTCATTTTTCTGTTGGTTTGTTAGCGAGTTAGGTGCAGATTCGAACTGATCATTGGATTGCATGATGCGGTGATCATGGGAGGACGTGCACACCTCACACATGTCAAGCTTTGTGGGATGGCATGACCGTAAGCTAGAGTGCTCGAATGTAGCAGCTTTTTTTTCCTTTCAGTAATTCGAGTATAAATCCGAACAGATACTGAAGGAAACAATAAGTTTTACAGTGGCAGAATACTTGTATCCCTTGCATATTCTTCTGTGTACAAGTCGACTTCTTCCTCTTGCAAAAACACGTGACATCATCCTGATCACGGCTTTGGCAACATGTCTTCTAACGGGGAGAACTCAGGTGCGGGGCGCTGGCTCTCACACTCCACCACGTACGCGGCTGGTGAGGCACGGGCAGAGCAGGACAAGGTGGGGCAGGATGCTGAAAGTGGTGCAGCACACCATGAAGAAGCACAGGCCCCTAGCTTCTTCTCCACTGTCACTTGGTGCTTGCATCAACTTTCTATTCGCCTATATTTGTAGGTGCATATAACTGTACGTCCCCTAGCTTCTTCTTCTCCATCTCTTCATTTCTTTTGCGTATGTGCGCCTTTTTTAATATATACGTACTTTACGGTCGACTGACTAAAGCTTCTCACACATATTCTCATGCTGATGGATATATTCCGAGTTTGCTGATGCATTTGAAAAAAACTCATCAAACGTGGCCAGATTATGATGGGGAAGTTGGATAAGATCACCCATGTTCTGCAGCGACCTGTCCGATTTGTGGTTTAAAGTGCCAATATTTGCCATTTTCCTATTCATATAAATGTGTTATCGATATATAAATTAATTGGGCACCGCCAACACAATGTCCAAGGCCAAGTTGCTCTGAATTAATAAAATTGTTAAAACAGCAATGTATCAAGGGTATGCAAATGAAATGAACATAAATAAAATGACAGTAGGTAGTATGCAGTTGAAACTATGCTTAGTGGTACATTTTTACTTTTGACGTCTTTCACTCAAACACTTGTTAGTGTTCTGCTCTAGTTTGAAATTATGCTTCATCTGCTATGAGCATCTTTGAATGGACTTGGGTCATATCAATTCCGACTTCAGAAGCGAACTATGCAGCTCTAAGTTTAACCACCAAATTCCCACATCATCAAATATGCTTAAAGTGGAGATGCCAAGGCGCTGAAGCTAATGAAACACTGTATGTCCATCAATCATATTTAGTACTAACATTGAACAGAGATAAAATGACAGTAGGTAGTATGCAAATTGAACTATGCTGAATAATGTGACAGCAGCACGTAGCCGGTGATCATGTAAACACTAGCTTTTGGTACGCACTGAACTCACTGCCCAAGATATGGGGATCAATAGTACACTTTTTAATCTGTGGATAGAACTGGACCTTGTTGCTCTCCATGTCGACACGAACCAAATACTGGCATAGTTTGGACCTGCCCGGGCGCTGTAGCGTATCATTTGCCACCCTGATCAGTTCGGTGAAGACTAGGTAGATGACGCCGTCTTCATGGGTGCTCAGGACAGGGAACGACGGAGCAATCTTTGGCATGCCAGTAGAATGGTAGGACTCGTTTGCCCATATGTTTTCAACATTGTACTTGCTGCTTATTTTCCAGTCTGACAGGTCAGGGCGAGAGAGCATAGACGGTGAGATCAAAGCCTTTGCCCGGCACTTGTTCAACATTGCCGTCCATGCAGACGAGCTTGATGGTGTTCGCCAACGCATGCCATGGAACGGAACTTCTCGGGGCAGAGGTGGTACGATTACAGGGGCTGCTGGTATCATAGGACGGACAATCTGCGGGCAACGCGACGAAACGGAGATCCGGGCCGTCCAAGTTGCTGCTGCACTCTTTGCCCAGATCACACACCACCATGCCACCGAGCAGGTCCACCCAGCAGAGGTTGATCCCCGATAAGAGAAACACAAGTGAGAGCAGAAGGCCGACGGAAGGTGCAGGCGCGTGGGCTGAAAGGCCCATCCTGATTCTGGGGCGGACGACTTCCACAGCCAGATCGCTGCTTGGGAGAGTTCTGGCCTGACCCAGACGAGTTCCGCAAGAAAATAGCCGCCGTCGTCCCCGTTGCACATGACGACGGCCGACTGGCACCCGATGACCGCATGAAAGTCGTGGTCGAGAAGCTTGGGGACCACGGAGAGGGAGTCCTTGCTGGCGTCGTAGACCAGGTAGCCTCCTATCTCTATCATCCGGGTGCCAGGGCGGCAATCGCCGGCGCAGATGGCGACTAGGTTCCTGTGTTTTGATTTTCGGTTTGAGCTTTTTTCGCCCTAGGCCGAGATGGCCGAATTTCGGCCATTTTCAAAAATTTCGGCTGAAATTTGATCAAAATTTGACTGCAATTTGATTTAAATTTGACCAAAATTTCCCTAAATTTGAGCAATTTCGGCCTAAATATACTTTTCGCCTCAGGCCGAGATGGCCGAAATTCGGCCGAAATCCACTTTTTGCGGCCGAAAATCAAAACACAGCTAGGTTCTTGTCCGCGCTGGAGATGAAGGCCGAGTGCATGTCCTGGGGTTGCGGTGGGAGCCCGAGGTATTCCGTCGGCACCAGTATGTGGAGGGAGGAGAGTTCCGGCGGGTCGGCGATGACTGCGCGTGCCTTGAAGGTCCCCATGTACTCGGTGACTGCGTCACGAAGCTCTTGCTGGCTCTGTAGCCCGTGTATTCCTTCCCACGCGGAGCGGATTGACTCTCCGCCGCCTCTGCCGGTTGCCGCCTCGTGGAAGGAGAAATCAACGTCGCGGTCGAGCAGGACGAACGAATGGGCCATGGCAGCTTGCTAGCTAGCTAGGGTTAGGATTGGGTGGAGGCAGAAGTGATTTGGGGATCGAGGATGGCAGCTCGGCTATGGTTAGGGTTGGGTTCGGTGGAGGAAGCAGGAATCGATCTGGGGATCGAGGAAGGAGAAGGGGGTTTTGCCTGGTAGATCGAAAATAGCACGGAAACGGCGTGAAGGAGAAGAGGGGACTTACTCGCACCGTCAGATCGATGAGTGGACGGTGCATACGATTAGGTCAACTCCAACGGCCAACATATTTTGTCCGCTTGCGTCTGTTTTTGTCTGCACCGATAAAAATCACGACCTAAGAGCAACTCCAATGCAGCGACCTAAACGGACACAGACTTTGTTCGCTTTTTGTCCGTTTGTATCATCTGTCCGCCTAGCGGACATGCGGCGGACACGAGCAAATGGTGGATGTACCCAACTTGCAACACATGAAGCGGATAGGACAACAACACCAGGCGAGCGCACAGCAACAACACTACGCATGCTGGCCCCGCGTACGACAGGAAGTGCCCCGGCACCGCGCAGTCGCCGCCACCGGCCCTCGGGCAATCCGGCACATCATCACATCATCTGCCTCCGACGCGACGCCCCTCTTAAATGTATCCTTGATAGACCGTATGCTCCGCACTACTAGTTTGCCACCTGCGTCAGGCCGCACCACGGTGCACCACGCCTGATCCGATACCAGTCGCCCGAGCTCCCCCGACTCCATGGCTGCCACGACGGATCCAAGACACAACCTGAGCTCAGACGCTATCAGTTCAGCGTTGACGAGCGGCCATAAGCGCGCTCCTCGACGCGTGCAGTCTGTGAGCAGGAACCTCATCTCTGCATGGCTAGGTGTAGCTCCACGATACTGACCACAACGCAGACGCCGACGCCACCGGGAGCACTCGGGTAGGCCAAGCGGCCCGTGCCCGGCTGTGACAGCGATGCCTGCCGCTTTGAGAGCGGCCATGGCTGACAACCCACCATGCTCCTGGGCGCGTCCTTCGATGAGATATGTAGTTCCCCGGGTCAGCCCGGCCCCGCGCCACCCGCATGTAGTTCCCCGACCCAGCAGTGCTCTAGTGGCCCGGCCCTGCGCCGCCTTACTGCTTGGCTCGGCTCAGAACAGGAGGCGGCGGCTAGCGCCAGTGGCCTCGCTGGTGAGCGCGGTGGCGACCTGCGCAGGTGGCCTCGTTGGTGCACATGGAGGCGGCTTGCGCTGGTGGCCTCGCTGGTGCGACAGGCCTCACTCGTGAGCGGTCACTGATATGTGGGTCCAGGACGGACACGAGCGGCCAAGAGAGGGCGACGGGAACGTCCACTTATGTCCTTCGCGGACCCATTTGTCACTCAAATTAGGGTTCAGTTTGGGTCGAGGTGGACAACAAACAGACAGCAGGCGGACGATTCGTTCGTTTGGGCCACTCCTTTGGGCCAACTTCTCAGTTCAAATGACCCAAACGGACAAAATGGGTCACTGGGTTGGAGTTGCTCTAACACGTAGACCCAAATGAACCGACGTTAGTTTTGCCGTCCCCGGTGGCCCATTTCCAGGGCAAATTTGGGTCGGGTTTGCGTCCGCATAGACTTTCCGCGGACACATCCATTGTCCTCAAATGGCTCGTCCACCACTGGCACACAATATCCACTCCACCTTCTTCTCTCCCAAATCCCACATCGGCCCTAGAAAAATTTCAATACTGACAGTGTTCCGTCCCCATCCCCGTCGTGCCTGCCGGTACCATGACCCCGGTGAAGCTGACGAAAATCTCATCCTGAAATAGAGAGCTGCCGAGACGATGAAATGAGCCAACTAGAGGGAGGTCAAGACAAAGAAGAAACCGCCGCCGCTCAGGCACGGGCCACCACTGTGGACGTTGAGGCCATTGCCACCAAAGTTGTGCAATCCACCCTTCTCATGCCAGGGATAGTCCGCAAGCCGGCCCTTGTCGTAGCCGCCACCATGATGACCAGCTCGACCTCGGCAATACCCCGACTGCCCAGGCTTCCGGAGTTACCATCCATATCAACATGGCCATTGACATATGGGTACCAACCCATACATGACCCGTCAACGTCCCACTTCTCCACCTCACCTCGGGACAACTCACTAGAAATCCGTGATTCATTGTCGATCGTCCCTGTGGTGCCTCCCATTTTAGCTATACGTCGCTAGTAGAAAAATCCTATAAGGGATGCCTATACTCCCATTTTAGATCAACTTTCCCCTAGCAGCCGCGAGGTCTTGGAGTTTGTCGCAACTGACCCCGAGTGGTCTCCTGCCACGAGGTGTGGGAGAATCAGGGGGCCTTCAAGCGGCCGAGGCCGCACGCGTCGATGATGAATACATGGCCGAGCTCCACCGGAATTATCCGGATCTCGTCGTCGAGGAGCGTCGTTAGCTTGCGCCATACAAGAAGGGGGCTACCGATGAGGTCGGGCCATCCGATGGGGAGGTCATCAACCTTTGCTCCAACGACTCTGACTACGACGACGGCGTGAATTGCAGGACACTTGTGAAGGAATAAGATGAGGTTTTTTTGTTTCCATTTTGTTTGAATCATTCAGTTTAAATTCGTGTTATGCAAATGTAGAATCAAATTGTGCTATCTTCGGCTAGAGATGCTCTTAGGACATTGAATCCAAAGCATTAAATATCTAGTTAATTTTATTATTTACTCGACTGGATGCCAAATATCTAGACATTCATGAGTGCTCATGAACCTTCTAGAATGTTCTCAAGTGTGCCTTGCTCATTCTCAACAATGTATTCCCTCCGTTTTTATTTACTTTGCATATTAGCTTTTTCTAAGGTCAAACTCTATAAAATTTCACCAAGTTTGCGTAAAAGTGTGCTCATTCAACGACAAATCTATATGATGTGAAAATAAAATTCAACGATAGCACAATTCTATATGATGTGAAAATATATTCAACGATGAATCTAATGGTATACACCACCGAATCAATACCATTAGATTCATCGTTGAATATATTTTCACATCATATAGATTTGTCAATTGGCATTCTTCATATTATTTTCTATAAATTTGGTCAACCTTTATAAATTTGACTTTAGCCAAACCTAATATGCGGAATAAACAAAGACGAAGGGAGTGTTAACAATTGGTAACGCTGATATGTTTTATCGGTAATATGAATATTGCAATGCAGGTCTGAGTCATGCACATCTTCCTCTCTTGCGTCATTTGTTTGGTTCATTCCTGGTACATCGTAGGTGCTTTCACATGGTATTGCGTCCACTGTCTTTGCGTCACTGTGTAATGTGCATTATTTTCAAGACGAGTATATCATTCGAGTGTTTATGATGCCAACGCGAGATTATCACCTGCATCATCATTTTCTTTACTTTATTTGCGATGGACCAGTTTGTTTTCTTGTTCATTACTATTTTTTCGACAAGGGGAATATATTAGTATCGCGAAGATACCAATTACACCCAGCCTCTGCAACAACAATGTCGTAAAGACATTATGGATGCACACAGCCAAAAAAACAAAAAAAAAGGAAAAAAGAAAGTTCTTGCTACAATGATCAATTCCTTGTAGCTGCAGCACCAACCACCTCCTAGACAACACCCGAAGTCCAAACTCTCCAAAAACGACGCCTCCAAGAAGGAAACAGTGTACAAGCACCGTCATCGCCCAATCCTTAATCTTAGGTTTTCAATCTCGAGAAGACCCGCGCTCTCAAATGCCTTCAACAAGGTCACTGCCAGGCACAACCAATTAAGGCCAGTCCTTGGGTTTTCACCCTGAAAGCTAAGACTATGTACTCCACCTGTCTTGCCGCACCCAATTGCCGATGCCAATGCTACGAGTCACGAATCACCAAGCAAAGTCCTCATCTGTAAACCTCATTACTATTAAACTTCTATTAACTTCTATTAATTTCTATGGACTTTGTCGAGGTTAGCCGGTTAGGATCGTTGAGAGCACATTTCATACACATGGAATCACCTCAACTCATTCAGGAGCATACACGTACCGTGTAGAACACATGCATGTTTACAGGAAGAACTTACTGTAGTGCACACCAAATAAAAAACAAAACAAGCTGCCCAATGGGCTAATAATCCAATCTGCATCGTTTAGCAGAGATCAAGGAGGCAACAAGACTGCACGAACAAATTAGACTTTTCATACACTTTCAGCCTCAAAAACCATATTTGTTTGGTTACAAGAAGACAGGAGTTTAACCAACATTTACAGTATCATATGTTTTACTTCACAACAAATAAACACTCCATCCGGAATTCATGGTTACTATTTTGCTCTACTACATTTACCTTGTCAATATTATTCCTTCTACAGTTTGCATTTGTTTGTCCGGTCAACATTATTCAAATGATCATGTAAAAAAACATTAGTCAAATGATTGGCAAGCAAAGCAAACATCAAGGTGGCCATCAAATAGTTCGAAACATCTAATATCTAATATTGCCATAAAAATATGTCACATGGAAATTATGCGTGCAATCTTAATCAACACAATCAAAAGAATATAAACATAACATAGTAAAAGAGATAAATACACATGAAACTACCATGACCAGTTATTACAATCCAAAACAAGCCACTCAGTGGACAATACATACTACCCAGCAATCACCATTCAGTTCAACTACTATTAACATTATATGTATCGAGTGGACGTACTCAAAATTTCCCAAAGCTTCATGAGTTGCTTTCGGTAGAAGGCGAATCCGTGCTTCTCGCCCTACCGGTGGTTTCCCCTGTCTCTAGTGACCCTTGCGGGGAATGGAGGTTGGGGAAACCCTGGATTCAAGCTTGTTGTGCCGATAGGTGTGGATGGCTCGCCGCATTAGCATTCCAGGTGTTGACAACACACTCGTTCATTGTCTTTGGCAGTTGGCGCAACGATCTGCAAGGAGCGGAACATGGTGCTCGAAATAAGGAGCTACCCAGCATGCACAGGGGCGATTTGAAGCGGTTTGGCTTCGCCCCCTAACCCGATGCTAATGAGGCTCAGGGAGCAAGTCCAAGAGGGACTATAATTTCAATTGGTCTAGATCCATTTCTTCTGATCCGGTGGTTGCTACGACTCACTAGTACCTCTAGGCAAGGTGTTTCTTCCGCTCCAGGTTTTGGTTCGGCCAACAGTGCTCTCCTTCCCCAGTTAAGGTGGAGGTCTTGGGTGGATGCTGACCGTGAGGAATATAGATTCCTCCAAGGACATTCTTGTGTCACTACACCACGACACTGCATCCCCAACAACCAGGTTGGTTGGCAATACAGGTTCCGCCAACAGACAGTTGGTCGGGAAAGACTATTGATGACTGACCTTGTCTGTTGGGGAATGTCCAGACGGGAAAACCCTTCATCGACCGACATAGATTTCCCGACCGACTTCTTTTGGTGGTGGGGTATCTTTCCCGACCAACAGTCTGTTGGGCCTACCCTGGGCCTTTCCCGACCAACAGTCTGCTGGGGCTACCATGGGCCTATCCCCACCGACTATCAGACACGGAATTCTTTCCCAACCAACAATCTGTTGGGATGCCATGGGCCTTTCCCAACCGACAATCTGACAGCATATTCTTTCCCGACCAACACTATGTTGGGCCTGGCATTAGCCTTTCTTGACCAACTGTTAGACAGGTTTTTTTTCCTGCCAACAAACATCCATTAGCCCTCCCATATGTGGACTTCAAATTACCAATAAATATACATCAATTTATAGTCCATGTCATCAAAAAATATTGAACCAGATGCAAACAATAACAACATATATTTCATTAATTTTCACATATAAATAGATCGTTTGTTATGGACTAATGACCATCCAAGTTTCCTATAAAACTAATGGAACTAATTAAGTAGAAGAAATATTATGGTTCATTGCCTAATAGCAAAAATTCCTCGCTTTATTTTCTAGAATTTGTCTTAATTAAG